>NW_019423583.1:0-1240 GCF_000390285.2 Anoplophora glabripennis | reverse complement strand
AAATCTGGATTGCAAAATTATTATGCAAAATCTATCGAACCGATTTTGATGAAATTTGGTGTGATGATTCTACATAACATGAACTTTTCTTGAGCCAAGTATGAAGGTCCTAAACATAATTTAATGACCCCAAAAAAAATCCCTAAAAAGTAATGTTTTTAATCCCAATTTTGATGATTTTTTCGATTTTTACAATAATAATCATGATTCATTCGATTTGTAACTAGTCATATTTTGTAAAAAATTTAATTACAAACATTTTTTTCCTCTTCCATTTTCGCCGAAAATCAACTCTTGAAAAGATACATAGTTAAATAGGAAGAAAAATATGATATTTTTCGAATTTTTTTAACAAATTATGCCGCCAGAAGTTAAGCCCACGTTTTTTTATGCGCATAGAAAAATTTTAATTTCTAGTTATATTTGAACGCCAAAAGGCCAAAAATCTCCGTGGATATACGATTCACCCAAATATGGACTTTTTGAACCAGATGCCGTCTGGACTATCAAGAAACTGTAATCTATTACATTATAAAATACAGAATATTCAATAAAAAATATGTGATTCGCTACATTTTTACACAAGCTGTCATGCATTTTTTTTAACATAGATGTTAATATCGTATAAAATTGGAAGACAACGCACAAATCTAGAAACATTTAATTTCAAGTTTTCAAGTCGAATTCATATAAAATAAGTAATAAATTAGGTAAATTCATAGTTTCAATTCTAACTTAATTTATTTTATTTAGCATTTAACACAAATATCATTTCCAAACAAAAGATATGTTTCATATAACTATTACATAGTTAAAAGCATTAAATTTATTTGTATGCCCAGTTATTACTTGACAATAGTGCACACCACTAGAACTGCCGCATATTACCGAGTAGAAGAGTTGCCACGCTAAATTTTTATGCTGAATACCAGCCCAGAAAAGCCCGCATCCTTTTCGAATTGCCAATTTCCAGCATTTAACACGCGGTCTGAAGCGATAAGCTATATCGTTTGTAGCGATATTATATCAATTTTTTTAAATTATAATCTTTTTCTTATGGATTATGACGTCTCGCTTATACATGAATATGTTCTTTAAGCTAAAAATTATAAAAGATCCTTATAAAAATTTATTTCCCCTCCCCGCCTATGGTTTCCGACGTCAAAGACAAATCACGTGTATCAATTTCCTGATTCTACTGATGACCACTGTAAGTAACACATTCTTGTAAGTATGACTG
>NW_019423582.1:2466-3064 GCF_000390285.2 Anoplophora glabripennis | reverse complement strand
TTTAAAGATTTGGAATGATTAAATCGTGCAATTATTTAAAATAAAAGTTACCTTATAGCTAATAAAATAATTTTTCCCTTTCAAGCCTTAAAAACCACCCCTGCATTGACAAAAATGAAAAAAAAAACTTTTTAAAAGCTTGGAATGCTTTAACGGTGCAATTATTTAAAATAAAAATTCTTTCATTACTTATGAAAGAATTTGTATCTCATAACACTTTTCAACCCTTATAAATCTCCCCTATGCTAAAAAAATAATAAAAAAATACGTTTTAAATCTTAGAATGCTATTATTATTGTGCAATCATTTAAAATAAAAAATATTTTACTTTTGCCATTTTCAACTCTTATAAACCCTTTTACCAATAATAATGTAAAATATTTTTATTATAATCGATTTTTAAATATAATCAATCATAAAAAAATTGCTACGCTGCATATAAATAATCATACTAAATTTTTTTACTTATTTTATTTGTATAATATAATATATAATATATAAAAATGAGAAAGCCTATTTTGCTCCGAAAAAATGTCATTGGTTTTTTTACCATAACTCGGTTAATTTTGAAGCTATAGTATCCTACAAAAAAGCATTT
>NW_019423582.1:0-2031 GCF_000390285.2 Anoplophora glabripennis | reverse complement strand
TCTCGAAAAAATTCTTCGAATATTTTTTGCTCAAAAATTAATTCTCTATCGATTTCCTAATTTTGAAAACAAAATCCACCCCCGAGAAAGGGTGTCAACCCCCAACAGGGTGGAAGCGCTATGTCACTAATGTTCATTGACCTTTTCTCTAACTATCTGCCAAATTTCAAGTCGATCGGTTCAGTTTCAAAGAATTCGGAGGTGAAAAGCTTCAATGACTGTACTAAAAAGGAAATTTCGGAAATTTGGGATTAAATGAATTTCTAGTCGAATTTTAAACACCCACACAGGACTATTTTTTGTGATAAAAAAGAAGTTAAAAACCCTTCCGCGGGGATGAACAAACGTCTATCACTAATATTTGTGAAATGGCGAGGAACGTCTTGGGGTGTTTTTCGCAATCGAAATTTACGTCTGAATGATTACCAAGATTTATGCCGGGAGCACGGTTCGGCAGAAGTCAATGGATAATGCGTGTAATATATGCTTGTTATTCCATACCTCAACCCGGGGATATTTCTCACGCGTAAATTTATATTCATAAAATGGCGATTTTATCATAACAACTGACTGAAGCCGGACTAGTATATTTTTAACCCAAAAAAAAGTTTCTTTCTCTGTTTGCAATGTTGGAACAGGCGTAGTTAGAGAAAAATATAGAAAAATCTGACTTCTGAGTTACAGATGACTTAAAATAGCTTATCAGCGACTGATCTAATCACTGTAATTGGTTCTAATGGTTCCGTTTAAAAGGAAATCTTAGAATGAACAAGCCTTATTCAGTTTCAGTAGAACTTGGTTATGTTTTATTTAATGGGGGCCATATTTATACGTAGAGTACCTTTGACCCTTAGAAGCACATTCGATGCGTTTATCTTCTCTGATGAAGTGGCCGAATTAGAAAAAAAAAGTAGAAAGATATAATATTTTGTTTAGAATTTTAGAATTTTTTAATAATATCTGTTTTATTTTCCCTAAATACAACTTGTACTTCATTTGAGTAGGTAGCGAACTCAGTATATTTCACTTAAACTAGATCAATGTCAGAGGTCATTAACACTCACGGTGCTTTAAAAAAATAGTAACAATTACTTTAAAAAAAAACTTAAAATTATTTATATAGGAAATTCAAGTCTATGGAATTAGTATTTTATTTTTTATTATTAGGCTGTTGATTATATGATTTTCAAAAGGGACTATAATGTTCAAGATATTTTATTACATGAATCGTTCAAATGGTCATTTTAAATGAAAAAACCGCAGAGTGCTATTAAATTAGAGGGTGGAAATTGAAGATAGGGGTGAAAATGCACCCCTTTCAGTTTTTTAATTGTAGCTCGAAAACGAAGCAAAATTTCGCTATAGTTCATAGGAAAAATTATTTAGAGAATTGAATTTCCCATCGAAAAGCAAACAAAAATAATTTTTTTATTTTTTTTTTACTTTTGTGCCTCTAGTTCTTTTTGAGTAATGTAAACAAAATTTTCTTCAAAATAAGAGGTAAAGTATTTTTGGATGAAATTTGACTGATGTTATGGCCGCTCAAACTTACAATTAGCCAATTTTTTGATTTTCGTCACGTTTAATCTTATACGCTTTAATTATCATTTTTTGCATAAAAAAAGGAAAGGAATAAGACGTTCAAGGATTTTCATCACATAACTTGTTCGAAGGGTCATTAAAAATAAAAAAAGCGAGGGGTGCTATTAAATTAGAAGGTTGTAATTGAAGATAGGGGTGAAAATGCACTTTTGCAGATTTTTAAATATAGCACCACTTGTTCGAAGGGTCATTAAAAATAAAAAAAGCGTGGGGTGCTATTAAATTAGAAGGTTGTAATTGAAGATAGGGGTGAAAATGCACTTTTGCAGATTTTTAAATATAGCACCAAAACGAAGCAAAATTTTATAGAGAATTGAATTTCCCATCGAAATGGCTTATTTAAAAGAAACATTTTATGCAAAAAATCGTTAATAAACAATTTTAAGAAAAGCAAAGAATAAGATTTTTTGATTTTTTCTTATTTTTTTT
>NW_019423581.1:0-3056 GCF_000390285.2 Anoplophora glabripennis | reverse complement strand
TTTTTGAATATTAAAAATAAAACTAATATTCTCTTGAATTTACGACGCCAAAAAAGTATTTTACTGTAAAATTGCAGTCGTAGCGAATAATTGCAGATATATTGACAATACCACAGTGGTAATACTGTACAATTTCCAAAATATACATTTGCAGATAAAGATTTTTACAATATCAAGATATCAACAATCAATCAATCAACGTCAACATCTATTGTAAAAACACATAATGTGAATTTCTATCCGATTCAAATGTAAATCCAGAGAAAATTCTGTAAGTACACTCAGATACTAATTAACAATACTTCTATCATCGGGACCGTTTCTCAATGAAAGGGGAGCTCATTAAGAATTTCAGGTCACAAATTGTGAAACCAAAATAGAGAGATAATGGCAACTGTATCTCATTATCGCTATAGCTGTTATACACCTCTTTGTGTAATTGTTCTCCGACCGAAAACCATTACATTTGAAAGTGGCCTATATTTTAGGTGGCTTACGGTTCAGGAATTGTAAACGAACGCCAGATGAATTCAGATAGATGCTGTGCTTTTTTTCTCTTCGGCTTTTATACTTTTTCAGAGATTCTATTCTGAAAATATTGCGCATATTGGTACCTTTTTCCTGTACATACAACTTATACAGGATGTTTCAGGATTAAGTCGACAAACTTTAAGGATATATTCCTCATAAAAAAATAAGAAAAAAATCAAGTATAAATTTTTTTCCAGAGACGCTTCATTTTCGAAATATAGGGCGTTAAAAATTTTTTTAAAAGATCGAATTTTTTAAATAACTTCTAAATGAAGAAGGCTATTTAAGCCAAATTTGTCGTGACACATCTTCTTATAAGATACCATTTTCCCATAGAAGTAGAAGTCCCGCAAGCACCCAGTGGCGGAGTTATGGGGATTCAGACTCATTAAATTATAAAAAAAATAATACGGCCCTACTGAAAATAAAAAATGATGCTGTTTTTANAGTACCATTTTTGGATGAATTCATTAAGATAACTTAGTTATCAGAAGCTTTTTGTATAAATAATCAGTTTCTACTTTCGTCAAAATGTTAAGTCTTCTTTGGACGATATCTAACGGGTTTATTTTTCAAATATGGGGATCTTTTTATATTGATATTATATTTAACAATCATGGAAAAATTGACCATAATGTTGGAGGTTTCAACTGAACTCATAAGCTGTTTCACACTGTCTTGCAGATTTTCGAAGGATGTTGAAATGCTACACTTTCTTGGGCTTTGGACAATTTAAGAATGAAGTATTCTTCACCTTGCACCTCAATTATGCTTACGACTTGAGTCGTAATACTTTAATATTTATTTAATATGGTAACAAAAGCCGGAACTCGTGGTAATTTATTTATTAGTTCTCGGAACGGACGAGCCAAAAAGTAAAATATTTCAGTCAACACTAATTATCGAAAAGTTAAGAGTTGTCAAGTAGGTTTAGCGTCGCCACATCACAAGGCCGTCCTTCGTGGAAAGCTTCATGAAATTTAGCAATATTTTTTAACAAGTTCACTTAGACCGTCGGGGCCATGTGTTGAGCATCTGGTATAAAGAGAAAAGCGATATTTCTGATAACGCGCCAAATGCATTCAAAGGAACGTAGAAATTCCGATATATTTAAATAAGTTGTTAGATTGTTGTAAGGAAAATAATGATAGGTCAAATAGCTGGTTTTTAGGCGGATTTTCCAAGCTATCAGAATAGATTAAATGAGATTGACTAATCCGTCCCGTATTGCTACACGGAGTCACTAGAAGAAGGCTAGGGTTACTTGTAAGTTCAGTTAGTCACAGAATTATTTATATAAATGTAAGTCCAGTCAATAAGGTAATTGTTAACATAGTATAGTTATACCAAAGCGTCCGATTTTCAGGAGCCCACCAATAAGATAAGAACAGAAACTTCTATTAATTAACGAATTAAGTAGTAGACTCTTTTACAAGTTAATATCGTTATGATACTGGTCATAACGGTATATAGATAAATGAAGAAATAACCCTATACTATAAAATATAGAACGTCCTATTTAAAAAAAATGTCGGTCTGCCAAACATGCCTCAAAAAATAGAAAATATTGCAGAAAAGTAACAATTTCTGTGTACTAATTGACTCGTTTCAGCGATTTTTTTAAATTTCAACTGGAAAAAAAATATGAATTTTGTTCTCTCATTTTAGGACACAGTGTATACATCGCATATAGGCAAACGTTCTTATATTCGCCTATATTTCGATATTTTATGGAATGTGCCCATATGTAACGAGAAAAAAATTTCTACACTGTAAAATTTCCATTCCCCAAATAGCTTTTTATTTATTAGAATAAATTTTTCATTCTATCAGTAAAAAATTTATGTTTATCTTTTATGGAAAACGCAGTTTTTTGGAGTACCTAATAAGTATAATTGTTTTGGATTAACTTAGATGTCACGTAATGTCACGAGTTTAATGATACGTTATGTAATGCCTATTTATATGATATTTGCAGGATATCCAGATGTGTTATTAGGATTACCCTGCGAAAATCATTTTAATATAAAAGTTTTAGTGGCAGTAATTCCTTTTTAAGATATATATATTTTTTATTATCATCTTTTATACTATCACATCTCTTTCAAATATATTAAACCAATGCAATTTAATTATATCAATTTATCTAGGTTCTTATCAAAAATAAATAAGGGAAACAGGGATTGATAAATAATAATAAAAGTCTGAGACTTGTGCGGAAGAGGGGGCGGTATATTATATATAGGCCTAATGTGTGGTCAGGAATGACTTACGTTGATAAAATAAAAGCTAATTAATTAGGGGGCTGGTCAAACGCCGACAGGTACCAATCTCTCACACCGATCCAAGCCAACGTTCTTCCAACCCCAGGAGGGTGCTTGATCGATCAATCAATCCGAACAAAGTCAGGTATAACTTTTATTAAGTTTTTGCTAACGCATTTTGTTGAAACCGGCAGTTTGATGTATTAACCTGAGTTAAATTTTAATATCCATATTTACTTTTCAGTTTAATACAGTTTTCAT
>NW_019423580.1:1852-3135 GCF_000390285.2 Anoplophora glabripennis | reverse complement strand
CGATTTTGATGAAATTTGGTGTGATGATTCTACATAACATGAAGTTTTCTTGAGCCAAATATAAAGGTCCTACACCCAATTTTCGCCTAAAATCAACTCTTAAAAAGATACATAATTAAATAGGAAGAAAAATAAGACATTTTTCCAATTTTTTTAACATATTGTGCCGTCAAAAGTTAAGCCTACGTTTTTTTTATGCGCAAATAATTAATTACACAGCCCCACAAAAAAAGTATCGGATCTGGTATTCAAACCCATATATTTTTATGTAAGTATTTTTTTCCGCTGAATCCGAATCTGCCTTCAGATTTGGCCCAACGGGTCTGTACCACCTATAAAACCCACTCATCCACCCATCTAACCATCTACTTTTTGTACTAAGAGATGAGATAGCAGCCTAGAAGATTGAGAATGTAATAAAACTTGTAGAATACTCTGCTTTCTAAACAAAAGAAATCGATATCTATAAATCATTCTTATTTTTGTTGCTATAACGTGTTCTCTTTTCTTCAAAGGATCTATGCAAAGGATTATGCTTTCGTTTAGTCCCTCTATTTTTTGTTTTTCCTTGTAACAACCAACAAAAATCAGCCATCATGTTGTGATCCCATCTTCCTTGATATCGCTGTTCTATAAACCTTCATATCCTGATGAGATCGAAGATTTTCAGGAAACCAATCCAGATGTGAATGGAGGAAGTGCATCTTGTAGTCTTGTAGTAATTTTTGATACAATTTCTTCGTATTTAGGACTCTTGTTGTTTCCTGAAAAATTTGTCGCTACAACTTTGAAACTAGTCTAAGCACTCTTCTCAACGCTACTCATTGTAGTGATGAATGTTGCATCCTTGAACAATGTACGAATCTGAGGTCCATCTCCATCTTTCAATTTCGCCTCAGAAATATTCGGAAATTTTCGCCCTTTATATATACAGGGTGTAACTAAATAAGTGTAAAACATTTAAGGGGGTGATTCCTCATCGAAAAAAAGATAGGATCTTTCATATAAAGAAACTTCATTGGATCATCCCTTGTTAAGATACAGCCCCTTAAAATTTGTTTAACAATTTTTTTCACAAGCACTAAACAAGTTACAATATTGAAATTAACCTGACATTTTCTACTACCAAAAAGACACTTAGCCAGTAATTTATTTGGTTTACCTATTTGTTGTAAGGGGTGGAAAACGCAACCCCTAAAATTTATTTCCAACGTAATTTTTTGTCTTATTATTTTACCATTTAAAAATTTATTTCCGATAGCCTGTTTCATTCTAAAAAAAAA
>NW_019423580.1:0-615 GCF_000390285.2 Anoplophora glabripennis | reverse complement strand
TTTTTAGAATGAAACAGGCTATCGGAAATAATTTTTTAAATGGTAAAAAAATAATAAGACAAAAAATTACGTTGGAAATAAATTTTAGGGGTTGCGTTTTCCACCCCTTACAACCATGGGGTAAACCAAATAAATTACTGGCTAAGTGTCTTTTTGGTAGTAGAAAATGTCAGGTTAATTTCAATATTGTAACTTGTTTAGTGCTTGTGAAAAAAATTGTTAAACAAATTTTATGTACCCCCTTTAAGGGGCTGTATCTTAACAAGGGATGCTCCAATGAAGTTTCTTTATATGAAAGATCCTATCTTTTTTTCGATGAGGAATCACCCCCTTAAATGTTTTACACTTATTTAGTTACACCCTGTATAGGGCGAAAACTTGTTGGTTGTTAAAAAGAGAAACGGAAAATAGAGGGGCTAAACGAAAGCGTAATCCTTTGCATAGATCCTTTGAAGAAAATAGAACATCGTTATAGCAACAAAAATAAGAATGATTTGTAGATATCGTTTTCTTTTGTTTAGAAAGTAGAGTATTCTACAAGTTTCATTGCATTCTCAATCTTCTAGGCTCTTATCTCATCTCTCAGTACAAAAAGTAGATGGATAGATTGAAAAA
>NW_019423579.1:0-3042 GCF_000390285.2 Anoplophora glabripennis | reverse complement strand
TAGTGTGACCTCAAGCAGCGGTGCACATTTGTCGCAACGTACACATATTTGGGAACTTATTTATTTATTTTAATTGAATATATCATCTTCTTGCAACAGACATATTCGGCCATTCCCATGTCGCCGAATTAACGTCGCAATTTGTTTTTTACCCGTTTACCATATTCTCATATCACACTAGCTATGAAATCAACTACCAGTAGCAGTTCTTCAGAGACGGCAATATGGCATTTTAACTGAACACTGAAAGCTAACCTCCATTGCCATTCGTAAGCGTTTGGAATATGTTCGGATTCTGCTTAAATTTAAACTGTTCATGGTTTAATTTTGACGCTATTTTGTTTAATTTAGAGTTATTTAATATGTCTAGTACCGACTGGCTATTGAAGTGATTAAATAGGAAAAAACTAGAAATATATATCATTTTGTTTAGAATTTTATAACTTTTCAATATTCCCTATTTTAATTTTCCTAACTGCATTCCTGTCTTCTTTACATAGTGACAGTATATACTACTGTCTAAAGCTATTCAGCTAAACCAGGTCAATGTCAGAGGTCATTGACACTGAAATTAAAAAATTAAGTACATACACATACACTGCTTAACATTGTTTGTAAAAATTTGAAACTATATTAAAAAAAATGATATCATCAAGCACGTAAGAAAATATATTTTTTTGAAAACAGTCGAATGTTTTTTTAACGTTGTCATGTTATAATTATATAAAATAGTTTTATCAAAAAAATACGTCGATAAGCCATACAAAATCAATATATTCTAATATTTGATTTGAAAAGGTAGCAACTGGCAACACTGATTTGAATAAAAAATATTTTTTTCAAATTCGAATTCAGGGGAACACGTACATACTAAAAAAAAAACAGACCCCCCCTTAATTTGACATCCTGTATATTTCTATCTCATTATAAACGTGATTTAAATAAGACACACATTTCTTCTATTCTTCGCATAACATTAAACTGTCAAACTGAATTTAATTTACATTGCCCACATTTTAAAAACGAATTTGAACCAGATGAATAGATTGTGACATCACTACCACCATTAATTTCTCTATCTGTTCTCAACGCCAGAACCTGCCTCGCAGCTTGATTAATTGTCTTTAAATAAACAGAGGTCTATCGTTATAATTAATTTTGTCAGTGTTATTAACATGTGTTAACTCTCATACCCAAAGGTTGAATTGATAAATAAATACGGCGAAGTCGTCCAACAAAAAATAATTAAAGTAATAATGAAAGGTATCATTTTATATCCTACACTCAACAAAATTGTGGAAATTCGCATAGGATTTTTACGTACTTGTAATCGTTTTTACACATGAAAAACGTATAGAATTGAACGTACACGATATATTGTGTCGAGTTACACGTTTGCTTGAATATTTTCATTTTGCGATGTATTCCTTGTGAATTTATATAACCTAGTCAGATTAATCATGTTACCCGGTTTGGTGTTACTGCGCCCACAGGCGCTACACATGGAGCATCGTGCTAGTTGTTCAGTAGGCATGTTGAGATTAATTTGTGGCGTAATAATAAGCGTAGTATTATAACTACATAAATTTAATGCTGTAAATAAATAGTAGAGTAAGTAAATAATATGACTTTGAGTAGACGATATTTTCTCGGTATATCTTCATTTAAAGTTATTGACGAGTATGAGAAACGTCATTAATAACTATATTGAACTTTGGCTAATAGTAAGGTATAATCTGAATGTCTGAGTGTAAAAGTTAGGAAATGTTGTTATTTTTTGTTTCTCATACTCTTCAACAACTTTAAATAGAAATATTTGCTCCTGAAAATCTTGCTTTTGAGATTCAAAGTGACAAATTTTTCAAGGGAATGATTTTTAAAATCTCCAGTGGCCAAGAGTAAGAGGCGTGCTGATATATTTTTATCTAGAATTATTATAAAAGAAAATGCGTTTTTTATTTTAAATGAAAATAATTTCTTAACAAATTACCAATGCGCGTAAATAATAATATGAGTAGGTAAATTTAGAATTATATAAATGATTTCAATAACTTGTCAGAGAAATGTAACGAGAATATATTGTGACACGTTTGCTGCTCGATATACAGACAAATATCTCAAAAAAGATAATACAGAATTTCAAAAATTTCGGGTCTCGGAAATAATAATATGAGTAGGTAAATTTAGAATTATATAAATGATTTCAATAACTTGTCAGAGAAATGTAACGAGAATATATTGTGACACGTTTGCTGCTCGATATACAGACAAATATCTCAAAAAAGATAATACAGAATTTCAAAAATTTCGGGTCTTCGGAATATGTCAAAGTTCTTGAAACAACTTTATCACATTGTCCATAAATAATGAACTTTAAATAATCTTCATGACTATAATTTAATTTCTCTGGCATTTTTAAAGGTGAAGGCTATTAGTGACAATTAAGGACCTATAATAGTTGTCATGTTGGGAGATGTTTATTCGTAAATACAATGAAAATGATTGGGTTTATGAATAGGGAAACTAACAAAGTTACACTCAATTTTGGTGCAGAATGCGAATGCGTTAAAAAAAGTGGGCGGTTCCATTTAAAAATTTCGAGTTTTTCACATTTTCTGAACTTCATATTCGATCGTTTTATTTTGACCACCTTGTATAAAAACTGTAACATTTTCATGTCAAATCGAATCTCTACAAAATAATATATAAAAAAATAAATCTGTGCTTCCGGAAAAACTAAATTTTGCTGACAGTCTGCATCTGTCAATTTTTGCCTAAAAATCAAAATCTCGGATCTCGGAAACGGTCAATCCTAAATATGGAGTGTGTTATAAGTTTTCAACTTAAAAATAAATGCTCTTTCCAAAAATGCAATAATATACAGGGGGTTTCATTTAAAGTAAGAAAGTTGGTATCGACTACCGGTATGATGACTTTGAAAATATTTTAGCTTGGTAGGCCCCAAGGCCCGTATCACACCACCACAATTTCCATCCAGCGGTTTCCCAGGTATCCATTGATGGAGTTCGTGGTGAGAGGTCG
>NW_019423578.1:0-3053 GCF_000390285.2 Anoplophora glabripennis | reverse complement strand
TCAAAATCAAAAAGATTATTAAAAAATCAATAAAAAAATCCGCATTCGAATATTTAAAAAAAAATTTGAAATTATTTTTATTTTAAAATTAAAATCACCGCTTCGAGATTCTAGAAGGCCATCGAAACATCTTCTTTCTCTGACTCTTTTTTCTTTTCGGCATGTAAATTTTTATGTGGTTTTATTCATGTTTATAACCGACAATCTTTAAGTTGTTTTTGTAACAAATGCACTTTTAAATCATTTTTACTAATTTTAAACATAATATATTGTATGCCAATCGCTTCATCACAATTTTTGCATAAATAAATAGTTCAAACAATTGTAACAGAAGTTGCAAATATGCAAATGCAAGAGTACTGTTACTTCAAAACATATATTATATCACTTTTTTAAATGTAAGTATTTATATAGGAATTCTCATGAATATTGAGTTAAAATTAATTGTTTATTATTATATTTATTTAAAAATAATACTTTCTTGCACGTCATTAAATTTCTAAATTTCTCAAAATATTTACTATACACATTTTTTTTTAACTTAAGGACAATGCCATCATAATTTCTACGGTATAAATTCAATTTCTCTTGAAATTAGGATAAAACTCATTTTGGACTTATAAGTTTCGGAGAATTGTTCCAACGAATATGTACGGCATTGCGATTTTCATTCTTTATGTTATATTTCTGATGAAAATTTGTAAATGCCGTATAGTTATTAATGACATAAAAATGTAAAAATTTAATGAAAAATATTATCAGCTATGTAAAATCCACTAGTTAAAAACGTACGGCATTTTTTTTATTTTGTTACTTATGAAGAGTCAATTACAGCCATAATAATTTAAATATAACATTTTTAGTTTATAACAAGGAATTTNCTGTAATTTTTCTCTGTATTTGTGCTATAATGTAATACATAGATAAGACGTATAGATTCAAATCTCAATTATAGGCAACTAAAACCATGATTACAAGGTTCTCGTGTGACAGCAGCGACAACGCTCTCTAGTATTAGTTGTACATAAACTGTTATTTGAAATACGTTAATAATAATGGAAGAAGTTTCACATTCAATTTCGTTTTTGTTTCTAAAAATCGTCTCTGTTTCACACAAATTATTAAATTATACGTAATAAATGTGGTTAGAGGATTATAGGCTACTATAATAAATAAATAAAATTAACCGTTTTTCATATCCTTCGTCAAAATTTCCAGATGTGAAAATATGGTTCGATCTTTTTGTCTACGTGTATTTAACGCAACGCTTATATTAAAAGCAATTTATGTAAAGCAGCAAAATCTGGGAAATATTCAAAGTTCAAAGACTTATGTAAAGCAGCAAAATCTGGGAAATATTCAAAGTTCAAAGACTTTTACGAAATATAATTATCATCAGCTTAAGAAAATGGCTGTGCTTTTGTATGAAATACATTTATTACTGTCGACCCAAGATCTGGAATGCTTATTAGAAAATTGCTGTCTCAATTTTAAATCAGAATCGTGTGCTAAATTCTGTTTAAAAACAATGAGATTTGTGTGTATATCCTGTATTTGGTATCAGTTTTGATTCGTCTAAAAATTATTCCATCTGCTTATTAATTTCGAACGTCAGAAAGAAAACATATTGTTTTTTAAACTTTAACTAATTGGGGTTCGCGATTTAGTAATATGTATTTTACTATTTTATTCACTGCCAAGACACCTGTGCTAATTTAAGGCTCTTCTTGGGAGAGCTAAATAAGAAAATATACACGAGTGATTTATTTTAAATTTTAGAAAAATGAACATCGAAAAAAATTGATTTCTCGAATTATAGTTATAATTATAGCAAGAATGTTTTCAAAATAAAATCAACTTTCATTTTTTTCATCCCTTAAAATATTTGTTTGATAATTAGGTCTTTTAATTTTAAAAGGAAATTAAAAATGTAAAATATTGGTTAGGTAAAAAAAAACAATTCGCATTGACCTAGTCATATTGCCCCTCAAATATTTCTAATTTTCACCACCAAAAATGGCGGTGACAACATTTTTAACAGAAAGGCGATGTTTCGCATTGTATTATCTATGTCTTGTCCAAATTTCGTTAGTGCAACTCTCTCGGTTTCGACAATTCAGTACCTATGTATGTTTTCAGCCACGAAAATTGAATAAATCCAAATACTTCGAATTTTCCCCACCAAGAACGGCGGTGACAACATTTCTAACAGTAGGGCGATGTTTCGCATTGTATTAGTAGCTATGTCCTGTCCAAATTTGGTTAGGTTTGGGAGCTACAGTTCGAAATGTTCGTGCAAAATACGGTTGGAATATCATCAACTGTGAAAAGATTAATTGAAAAATTCAGGGAGACTTGATCAATTAGTGTCCTTCAACAAGTGGTTCAACACAAAACGTCGAAGCTGTTCCTGAGAGTGTTGCTGAAACTCCGGGAACATCAATGCTAAACCGTGGTCAAGAATTGGACATTTGGAGAAGCTCTCTACAGCGTATTCTCACACTTCTAATACTGTCATTTCAAGATATCATTTTTTAAAGATTTGTGTTTTTTTGTTCATAATTTTTTTCTGTATATTCATTAATTCCATTAGCAAGGAAGCTACCCGAAGAAGCTCCTACAGTACATCAGAAAGTAATAAACTCTTTTATAGTAACTTTTTTGCTATCCAAGAATATTGATTGGCTTCATTTTATTCGACTTTTCAGGAAAAACTTTTTTGGATTTATTTGGATCAACTTAATACCTTTATAATAAAGTAAAAATATGAGAGCTAATAATAAAATATGTATTTTTAAAAATGATACTGTTCTCCTTATGTAAAAGATTAAGACGAATTTTTAACAGCGACTAATGCTTTTAAGATTTATTAATATAAATCTTGTTCTAAAAGATAATCCATCTTTATATTTCACTTATCCAGGTGTTACAGAGCATTTCCAATCATTTCTACTCAAGTCACAAGTTTGTGAAGTGTTCCCAGTAGTGAGCTAAGAATTACAGTCATGCAACTAGTACTTGATCGACCTCAAGGAGTATTACTAAGATTTCGT
>NW_019423577.1:0-3053 GCF_000390285.2 Anoplophora glabripennis | reverse complement strand
TTTTTTTCAAATTCAAAATGATTTAAATAAGAAAAACATGAAAAAAGTCAGTTTCTTCAAAATTGATTTTCTAAAAAATACCATCTTTCATTTTCACCATATTTGGATAACTTTTTCAAGACCAAATAAGCTATCTTTTATCCGATCGGCAATACGCCAACATGCTCCGTTCGGGAGATACGATTTCGCAAAGACAATATTTCTACACGTTTAAGCCTCATATGCGTTATGTATAAGCTCGTATCATAATAAATCAACATCCAACATAAGTACAAATGAAATGAAGTACATTATTTTATTAATGAGTTACAGTACAATCAGTTTAATAAGTAGCAATAATAGAAGACAGTCAGTCACGCATATTAATCAAAATTTAACACTGAGGCATTCATATTTATTTGTTTTTGTTATGTAATTATTTGTTATGTAAGTAAATTATATAAGATTATGTATGTGTAATTCTCAGACAACTCAGATTGTCAACAGGAACAATCACTTACCTTCAACTGCTTAGATATAGACGCCAGTCTCAGCGAAAGTTTTTAAAATTTAGACTTCTTTCGACCAAGATAGTTATTCTCAAACTCTGTGTAGTTAAATAAGATACCAATTTGGAAAATGAAAAAAAATTTCAACAGTAAAAAAATTTAAGGTACTATTTGTCTTTTATGTTGCAAAAGATCTCTTTCCCCACAGGGGCGGTTCTTTAGAAGAAGCACTATTTTCTTTTCTAGATTCAAAATAATTTCAATTAACTTTAATTTCGTCAATTCTAAATTAAAAGGAATAATTAAGTTCAGATTTTTAAAAAATTATTTCTATTAAATCAAATTGATTCCTTTTTTTAACATAATTAAAATCTTATAATTACCTACGTAACCTACGCCAAAGCTCTTAATTAAGTACTTACAACTATTGACACAAGAAATATACTAAAATTCACAAAAAAAGAGATAAATCCTCAATCCGTATAGTATTTATGGAGCCATTTGCGCTCCCCCGTACAATGTATTTCCTTGTCGTGATGTTCCGACGCAAAACAGCTGGATCGTTCGTCGGTTGTCTCACCTATGACACACTAATGAGGACCAATAAGTCCGAAACCGGTCTGTGCCTGGAGGGTTAAATTGACGATCGATCCTAGCTGTTGCTCTAGGTGTTGCGAGTATAATTCAATGCCGGTAGGGGCATATAGCCCTCGGAGTAGTTGTTTCCCGCAACACTGACAATTAAAACATATAGTATTTAGTTTTTTTACTTCTGTCTATATTTACCAAATTTTATTATCCCGAAAGGAGCAAGTTGGCATATTCTTGCTAAAAGATAGCTTATTTGGACTTGAAAAAAGTACCTAAATTTGGTGAAAATAAAAGAGGGGGTTTTGATAAAATCAATTTTGAAAAAAAATATTGTTTTCCGTTTTTCTCATTTATCTCAGAAAGTTTTAAAGCAATTTGAATTCTGAAAAAAAAAACAGTTAAAAGCTGTTGAAGTTCTGTATATTTTGAAAAAAATTTTCGATAGGATGATTTGAGTGAAAATGACGGTCACTTGATGCATTTTCATTTTCGGAATAACGCTATCACGATGTAAACTTTCACAATGTCGCCATAGAGCTCCAAAATTTTTTTTTGGAAAAACAACAATGGACGGTTCTCATTAAATTCAAAGTAGATTAACATCTAAGTTTCAAAAAANTAATGTGACAGATGAACAGGTGAACACTGGATATAAAATGCGTATTGCTAACACGGTTGCATAGTGACTATAAACCGTATTTTTTATTAAATTATTGTTAAGCGTAAATAAAAATGTCGCAAATGATATTTTATTATGCCTCGAAGTTTTTATTTAATTTTCGAATCGCACTTCATATGGGATCGTGAAGAAATCGTTTTATTTCATAGAGGAATAAAGTAAACCAAAAGTAATTCACGATTTTCCTTATTTAGTAATTTCTTAAGTTGAAGAAATCTTTCAAGACTTAATTGCATAAACGATCTGCAACTTTTCTTAATTATTTTTCTTTTTCGTTACATAAATAGTTTACCATCTGTATCCAGGACTGAGGTGAGAGTTAACTTTTCCATCTGAGAATAAACTCCCGCTAAAAAATTCATGCATTAAGAAATATTAGATACCTTTAATTTTTTTTTGGAGCCTGATTTACTGTCTGCTTTAATTAGAGATGACCCGCATCTGTTGTGAAAAGGTTCAAGTTTTATATTTATTTGGAAGTTTACTAGATAACGGGAAAAATATTCATTTTTCACAAAAGTAATTAACTAAGCAATGCTAATTAAATTTCAAACTCGATTTTTCATCCTCTTTAGAACAACAACGCAGATAGCCGAACTGCTAACGACTACTTCTGGGTTCACCATTATAAAAATTACAAATCGGCATAGCCAGAATATGCTAATGGTTACTGGAATATATTCTTATTGCGATTTTGTAGCATCTTTTAAAACTCGCCTTATATCTGATACCTCTTCAAAACATGGGCTGTCCCTTAAATTTTTACGTTGACAGGAATTCTGCTATTCTTTGAACTATATGTATCAACATTGCTTTAAAATTGTAAAACTAGACCCATTTCGAATTTGGTTTGAAACATGTTATAATTGAATACAGCATTTCCCATTGTATAAAATTAATTATTGTTCAGAGGCAATTTTTGGATAAAAACCTTTTTTCAGTAATATAATAGAGCATTAGGGCATTAATATATTAGTGCACTGATAATTTATTCCTATTATTCAAAAAAAATTTTCAAACACAATAAAGAAATGCAAGTTGAAGCACATTTTATTTATTATGTCCGATGGCAACGTTACTAAAACATTAAATTAAATTATTTAATTAAAATAGTCTATTACATATGCAAAATAAATATTTGAAAAAAGGTAGTACATACCAAAATAATATTAGAAATGCATCGGGAACTTTTAAAAACAGTGAAATATAAAAAAAACACTAAATATCTAAAAACAATTCACTTTCAATTAGAAAATTCTGAAATATTTACATATGTGTACTCTTAATTTTTTTTT
>NW_019423576.1:1902-3058 GCF_000390285.2 Anoplophora glabripennis | reverse complement strand
AATTTTTCAATCTGTGCTATATTTTTTTAGTTATTTTAGAAAAACCGTTTTTTTCAACTTTGCGATTTTTTTTAACCATGTTTGCCATATTGGATCGAGTTTAAAGAACAAGAAACTCAATTTAAAATTTAATTTTCTATACGGTCATATTTTTTTTGTCCAGGTAATAATTTCTGTAAGCATTTCTCTATAATGCTTGGACTACAATTCACTTTCCCCCAACAGTTTGTTTGCAAAATGTTTACTGATCACATGTAGTTTGTGTAACATTATAGTTACTTATATTTCATGTCAAAGTCGCCAAAATTCCCGTTGACTGTTGGTAACTTTTCAAAAGACATGTTTACCGAACCTCAGTTTGGGGTTTAGGTAATAATAATAAACGATTTCTTATTTTCCACATTATACAAATCCAAAATTTTTAAAGCATGTCACATTGTTTAGGTTGATATTAATATTATTATCAGTGTTACATATGTAATTGTAATCAGACTGTAAATTGATATATACACAAATCATGATTAATCAAATTAATGTCTTGAACAATAAAGGCAGCACAAGCAAGAATTTGATTCACTTAGTACGATGTCATGTCACTCTGTGTTAAACATGGGACACTGACCAAACTTCTAACACTAAATGCAAAAATTCGTTTTTGTAAAATCATGTCCGACTGCTCAGAATCTGTATATGAGCTAATGCAAGCAGATCTTGTAACTATGTGAACTGCTGATGTAAATATAAATCTTAATGTAAAGCATAATGACGAGTGTAACCATAATAGACCGGGAGATATTAGACTGAAGTTTGACGACGTCTTTCTCGTTTATGCCTTTGAGAGTACTGAAAGGTAACCGAGAGATAAGTACAATAAACTAAATTTAAAAGATTGGCTGCGGGACACCTTTGTGAAAATTCAATTTTCCTTTTCAAAAAAATAATGTGTACAGCGACGTATTTCTCACTTATGCCATGTTCATAAGTTGAAGAGAAGTATCGATTTTATCACAAAATTTTTTTGGCATAAGTGTCGCAAGGGACCTAAAAATGGAAAACTTTGTAAGAAAATGTGAAAAACATCTTTATTTGTCTACCAATTTCTCATTAATGCCAATTAGAAATATGACATTATTATATTCGAAAAGCTCATAAAAAA
>NW_019423576.1:0-1732 GCF_000390285.2 Anoplophora glabripennis | reverse complement strand
TCTTCTTCTTCGTCTAGTGGTTGGTCCTTTAAAAAGTCCCATAGCACTGCGGCCTAATTAGGCCTATTGTGCGTCCCACTACTAGTCCTATTCAGCAAGTAGATTTGTCCTTTTTACAAAGTCCAAAAGCTTCCTTGCTGACACTTCTCTCAGTTCCTTGGGTTCCAAATAGGGTCTCCCAAGGAGCGCCATTCTGCTACATGCAAATCCCGGGCACTCGCCCAGGATATGCAGAGAAGTTTCATCCGCCGATTCACTGCCTCAGCAGACCATTAATATGTTAATACAATCCATTAACACAGGGCAGCACAATTTCTCTAAGGTGAGAAAGAGTGATGCCAGATCTACAGATTTTTTTGGAATTGGGGAAATAGGGAATTTTGCTTTATTTCTTGGGATTTTTAAGTCATTTTAAAAAGTATACTTAAATAACAACTAAATGAACTTTAAATGCAGCTGAGCACTATACTCCATTTGAATAACTTCTCAGTAGGGGAAACAAGGTCACTAGATTTACAAACAGAGGTATCTACTAGCTACTGTAAAAAGTTTTCTTTGTTACGCGCTTTTTGTTGGTGGCCACTATGTGGCGTGTATGAATTATGATTTCGGAATAATCCCAGAATCCCAGATTTCTGTCAAGCAAGGGTATACAGACAGACTAGCTCTGTGGATTAGCCTTACTACCAGCTTTATTATAAGTTAATAAGAATTATCGTAATAAAAAATAACGTGTCGAAAAATCAACCTAAACCCAATACAAAGCTTTCTCTTTTTCATGTAATTTTTTTATTTTAAATTTTTTATTCTCTATTATAATTAGAAATATTCATGTTTTATATAGATATCTTCTCTGACACTTGCATTATTTATGATACATTTTTTAAATTAATTTAAGTATATCGAAAATTGCGCAGGCGAAGAAATAACCACAATTTGTAATTTTTGACTTTTTAAAAAATTTTACATATCTTGTAGCATTCATGCCACTCTTGAAAGTGGCTTTTAATAATATTTTCTACTCTTGTACGAAACGGCATAAACAAAAAATTGTGGCATTTTTCTATTATTTTTTTACTTTATCGATCTGACTCATATTAAAATTCAAATTAATTTACAACATGAAAATCCAATGTGGACTTATGCCTACATTTATATGACTTTATAATGTAGTTTCCTACGTGCATGCAAAATGGCATAAGCGAGAAAGACCTACAAATTTTCATGAATTTTTCTACAGCTTTGGGACTTATGCCTTCATATTGGATCCATAGAGGAGTTATGCCTACTTGGCACAGCACACTATTTATAATATCATACATTTTCAATGGCATAAATGAGAAAGTTATAGAATGAAAATAAAAATTTTCTGCAGCTTTTCCAAAGCTCTATTTTCTTTGGTCCTTAGTAGGACTTCTGCCAATGTTTTTTATGAGCTTTTCGAATATAATAATGTCATATTTCTAATTGGCATTAATGAGAAATTGGTAGACAAATAAAGATGTTTTTCACATTTTCTTACAAAGTTTTCCATTTTTAGGTCCCTTGCGACACTTAGCCAAAATAAGTGAGAAATACGTCGCTGTACACATTATTTTTTTGAAAAGGAAAATTGAATTTTCACAAAGGTGTACCGTAGCCCATCTTTTAAATTTAGTTTATTGTACTTGTCTCTCAGTTACCTTTCAGTACTCTCATAAAATAAGGCATAAACGAGAAAGACATCGCCGAA
>NW_019423575.1:0-3055 GCF_000390285.2 Anoplophora glabripennis | reverse complement strand
GGCGTAACATTTTTATTTTGATATGGCATCCGGGTGTGATAATATGTCACTGGCGCTGCATAAAAAAATGCACTTTTTGTGCAAATATAATACCTAACGTCAAATTTGCACGGTGCATTCGTTTCGCAGTTATAAAAATATTTTCTTTAAAGTAAACACCCTGTAACACGCAAATGTAGAGAATTAGACTAAAGTACAGCTTGACCAAATGTATCTTGTTCGCGAGATGCGCAGGTCAAGAAGAAAGTTGGCAGAACGAGTGACAAAGACATAAGATGACGGTTCAACGTTCAAACAGAGAATGAGCTCCGATGCTAGTTTGGTAACGTTGCCATTCGTGGACAAGATGGATTTGGTTAACCAGTGGCCTCTTATGCCCTTTAATTTAAATTTGAATACAGCCGATATACGTAAAAACAACTCAAATAAAGATTATAGGTGTTTGTTTTTCTTGTTTATTTTGCATGTATGTAACAAATTGATTTGGAAATTTACGCTAAAATTCAGAGTAAATAAACGATATTTTTTCATAATCTTTTTTTAGGTGTAAATCTGTCACCTTTCGGTAACATAAATAGCAACTCTTATGTTTACGATTCTAGTTTTCAATAATTCACTATTACTTAAGTACAGCATTTCAGGATTTAAAATTTCTAGTTCTTAAATTATTTAAAACATTTCTGTATTTTACCCAGTTCTAAATAGAACATTTCTTTAGATTAGGCTACCAATATACATATTTTTATTTTACTTTCGTTAGTAGATTATCCTGAAATTATTACAAATTGTGAAGAACTTGAGACGGTTTGTAATAAACGGGATAGACTTCTTTATCTCATGCATTATTCAAGGNCTCTTTCCTATAAAGTAACTTTAGCCAGTGGCGTAACATTTTTATTTTGATATGGCATCCGGGTGTGATAATATGTCACTGGCGCTGCATAAAAAAATGCACTTTTTGTGCAAATATAATACCTCACGTCAAATTTGAACGGTGCATTCGTTTCGCAGTTACAAAAATATTTTCTTTAATGTAAACACCCTGTAACACGCAAATGTAGCGAATTAGACTAAAGTACAGCTTGACCAAATGTATCTTGTTCGCGAGATGCTCAGGTCAAGAAGAAAGTTGGCAGAACGAGTGACAAAGACATAAGATGACGGTTCAACGTTCAAACAGAGAATGAGCTCCGATGCTAGTTTGGTAACGTTGCCATTCGTGGACAAGATGGATTTGGTCAACCAGTGGCCTCGTATGCCCTTTAATTTAAATTTAAATACAGCCGATATACGTAAAAACAACTCAAATGAAGATTATAGATGTTCGTTTTTCTTATTTATTTTGCATGTATGTGACAAATTGATTTGGAAATTTACGCTAAAATTCAGAGTAAATAAACGATATTTTTTCATAATCTTTTTTTAGGTGTAAATCTGTCACCTTTGGGTAACATAAATAGCTACTCCTATGTTTACGATTCTAGTTTTCAATAATTCACTATTACTTAAATATAGCATTTCAGGATTTAAAATTCCTAGTTCTTAAATTATTTAAAACATTTCTGTATTTTACCCAGTTCTAAATAGAACATTTCTTTAGATTAGGCTACCAATATAGATATTTTTATTTTAGAAGAAAGGAGGTACATCTTTGACAAAATTTTGCTTTCGGTAGTAGATTATCCTGAAATTATTACAAATTGTGAAGAACTTGAGACGGTTTGTAATAAACGGGATAGACTTCTTTATCTCATACATTATTCAAGGTACAAAGTAAAATAAATCGGAAACTTTTCACACTGTCTGGCGCGTAACTCTTGTTTGTTTCCGAGCTCGTCATATATTTGTGTCAAAACAAGCCGCAATGTTACAAAAGCCTACATAAGAACTTCCAAGTTACCACATCGACATCAAAGACGGACAAATGCCAAAAAATATAATCATTCTTGCTCCACCGAACAAAAGCATATTCGGTTTGCTGCCTCGAACTCAATTTCACATCGCCGGTATTTTCGGGTCGTTTTTCGAATTGGCCATAAACACAACAATGTGTTTCATTAATATGCAAATGAAAATCTTAATGAAACCGTTACATGACATAATTCTATGCAAATGCCGGTTTAACATAAAAATTGAATTAGTTACTTCCAGCCATTGGGTTTTCGTTTATTACAGTTTTCGGAACGATAATTTCGGACGCTTCTTTCTGCTGTGATTAATTCCAGTCTGCCAATCTTTTACACTGTTTGTACAGGGTGAGCAAAATTCGACGCTTTTGGGGAGTTTCTTTAAGTGACTTTCTATTGTATCAATATATGCTCATTTAAAAATGGCCTAATTCGTTCTTCTATTTGTAAATATATTTTTTAGAAGATTTAAAAATTTTAAATTGTTATGGATTCATAAATACTGCTAATAAATAAAACATAAATGAAGCTGACAAAACTAACAATGGGCATGAAATATAAAATAATCCTCCAATTTAGC
This sequence comes from Anoplophora glabripennis, assembly GCF_000390285.2. Lineage (NCBI taxonomy): Eukaryota > Metazoa > Arthropoda > Insecta > Coleoptera > Cerambycidae > Anoplophora > Anoplophora glabripennis. The sequence continues at coordinate 568 of NW_019423575.1, read as the reverse complement.
CACAAAAATAAATATTTTATTATTTTCAATATTTTTTTTACCGCAAATATACAGGGTGTGCCATTTAACACTCCAGTTGCCAGTATTTTAGTTCCGCAAACAAGGGTTGTTAGGTCCCTCGAATAGCTTCAAATTGCAGTTAGAATTGTTAGTTCAAATCTTTCTGTATAGATGGCGTGGCGATACTAAAAATTTTTTTTGTTTCCTGGAACGTGGAAATACGGTCCATCTGAAAGATTGTTAAATTTTGAGTAATTTTTCTAATATAAAGTTTTTCCCAACATTTGCTTATTTTCGAGACTTCAATATGCAATGTATGATGTAACAGGAAAATCTATTACTTTATTTAAATGACACTGAGACAAAATATTCTTTTAAAATATTGTTATAATGGTTTTTATTCATACCACATACTAACTAACAAACAATAAATTATAAAGAAACAAATGATCAACTAAAAAAAATTGTACAATGGTAAATCTTATAACTAGTATAGTTAAATTGGAAGACGCAAGCTGATAAGAAAACTGTAATTATTGGAAAACTAATATGTGTCATTTGTCATACA
>NW_019423574.1:0-3047 GCF_000390285.2 Anoplophora glabripennis | reverse complement strand
AAACACTAATATTTATATATGTGTCAAAACGGTACTGCTGTTGTATCACTATAATTATGAGTGGAAAGGTGACATTTTTGAAATTTATTTGCTTCTTTGATTCGTTGGTAGAACTGATTCATGCGTCAAAAAACTTGACAAAGTCCGTAGCAGTGTAAAACCACACTGTATCAATAAATTCGTGAATTAATTGATGAAGAACTTCGTCAATTTATTGATGAATAAATTATCAATGTAAAACAGCTATAACACATTAAGCGCCGGTATCTGTTCGTTATTTTAATCACTGGGCCAGGGCAGGCATCGGTGTCTGTTTCGGTATTTGTCAAATGTGCCGAACAGGCACTTTCAATCTACAGAGTCGGAAAGTCCCCATGGTTCATCTGCCGTTACGTGAGAGGGATAAAGTAAGTCATAGAAATCCGTGCGATAGAGAAAGATGGCTATAATGAAGGCGTCTAATAGTCACCGCCCATTTCGCCCTTACACAAATAAGAAGTGGATCTTATTTGTGGAAGGGCGAAATAGTCGGTGACTTTTAGACGCTTTCATTATAGCCATCTTTCTCTATCGCACGGATTTCTATGACTTTCTTTATCGCTCTCACTTAACGGCCGATGAACCATGGGGACTTTCCTACCCTGTACAATTCCTATGGTGTAGTGTCTGCTCTGGCCCATCCGCAAATATCCCTATACGTGGGCAGGCCTAAGCGCGTTGTGTACTGATTTTATGATATGTGTCTGCTTTGGCCCACTGATGATTTGCTTTTTTGGGGTTTTATGACAGGGCCATAGCAGACACGGTGATGTAATTACCAAAATAAAATAGAGTGATTCTATAAATCATTTATTTGAAAAAATAAACATACATTCAAACAGAACCTGGGCTGAGTTGTTCCCTAGCTAATTGTACTATACTCCGCGGTCGAAATTATAAAGAGTGACGAAGACATAATATAAAAACACTATTACCATAATGCGTATAAAATATAAAATGATTTTTATACTCTATAATCGTCTAGAGACCGAGTTATACTGAACGTCCATCTATATTCTATCTCTGTCTTTTGCACTTGGTAGGGAATAGGGAAATGCTTTTTTAGTGGGTGTAAACAGACTTGATTTAATCCGTCCTGAGAGAAAAAATAAATTTATAAATTAAAAAAACACAATTGGGACTTTTTAAAATGCTGTAATAATTAAAATGGATCAAAGTGCCTGTTATAGCAAACCGTAAAAAATATTAGATGTTATGTTTTATTATCTTTTTTCATTATTTTCTATATCTTGTTGCCTTTTACGCAGACACGCCAATGGATTTTCGTTACCGGCACGCTTCATCCCCCTTACTAGTCCAAAAGCTAGCGATGAATAACTGTCTATAATTTCGACCGTGGAGTATAGTCGTTTCGATCTGCTACTCATGCGCTATGGCGCTTTTTGCACTCGTTTCTACCGTGCCACTATAATATACCCTGCCAGAAAATGCAGGTTCGAACGTGTCTGCTAAATGTGTCTGTTTTAGATAGTGAATAGCCTGTGATAGATCATGATGTGTCTGCAAAACGTGTCTGCTTTGGCCTAGCAAGGCAAAATTTAATCACAGGGCCAGTGGAGACACCGGTGCCTGTTTTATATTTTTGAAAATTTTGCAGCAGATGGACTTTATTTGTAAAAATTATTATAGATAAAGGCTTAGTTTGAAAGGCACCATAAGGATATATAAATGGCCCAGTGATGAATATATCAAAATTTTCTTTGGCGCTTAACGTGTTAATTAACACCCTGTATTTTCAAATTCTCCGTACAATCTAATAATAGAAAATAAAGAAGCATTACAAAATTTTCATATTCCCATTTCACAAATTTTAGTAACTAGCTCAAATTCTTCATCAAGTCAGAAGGGTATATGCAACAAGATAAGTGAGAAGTATGTTCATCGATCCATTGCGAAACGCATCATGAAATTCTTAACAAAACTTGAATTTCATTAAAACTAAACAGTTCAGAAAAAGTGAGTTTCAATTTTTTTGCTCCCCTTGAATCTTGAACGACTTTTTGGACACTATCATAACCAATATGAAGTGGAATTTGAGGATCACGAACTGCATCAGTCAAAAACATTGACAGCAGATTTTGGAATTGATATACAGGGTGTTACATATTAGTAGATCAAGCAGTTAAGCACGTATTCTTTGGACGAAAATAATGGGACTTTTCTGTTGCCACTTTTCATTTCGGAGACTCATTTCAATATACAGGGTGTCACAATTAAAATTTAAAAAATGATTTTTATTGATAACTCCGGTGATTTAGATATTTATTTGAAATTTAGCACATATTTTGTAACACTCTGTATAACATACTTTTTATAATTTCAGTGACGTCATTTACCGCTCAGGAAGGGAGGCCATCCTCACACAAATCAATATAGGGCTCATCATAGCTCATAGGGCTCATAGGGCTATACATCAGAATGAGCTCATAACATCTGCACAGTGATATCATGCTTGATTGGATTGTGTCCTACAATGAAGTATACTGATTTTTTTAATGGGAATCGTTACGCATATTAGAATTTATCACCTTTATTGAGTAAGATATAACGACACAGAAAAACAGAATCTTTAAATGCCAAACTAAAGCAGGAAATAGAAATTGTTATTTTAACGAAATGGATATATAACCGATACCGTTTAGTAAAAAAATGTCAGGATGATAAATGTGCATCACCAAAAATACATTTTTTTATAATTATAAAGTGGTTAAACTAAATGGAACTTGGTATCTATAGGTATTTAAGTTACACAGCTCCACAAAAAAAGTCTTGTGCAAATGACCAGAACACATATTATTGCCATGTATTTTGAGCGGTTGAATTCGAATCTGATATCAAAATTGCTCCAGCAAATCACAGAATTTTCTAACGTAAAAAATGCTTAAAAACCCACCAAATCGACAAATTAGGATTTAAAGTCTATACTCGACGGCCAAACTTATAGATAGTGATTCATCGCTAGCTCTTGGACTAGTAAGGGGGATGAA
>NW_019423573.1:1961-3187 GCF_000390285.2 Anoplophora glabripennis | reverse complement strand
ATTTGAATGGCATAGTGGAAGTCAGCGCGATAGATGGAGCCTTTGTGCTTCGCATACTTTATTTTATAGTTAGAAATATGTTAACAAAACCTTTTATAGTAAATACGCGATCGAAGATTATTATCTAAAATATTACTTATAGTAAATAACCACTCGTTGTATCAGAAGAAATCATCAACAACCCTACTACTAATAATATATCCGTACATAAATAATACTTCTAGTCGGCACGAACGGTTATCAACCTCTATCGCGCAGACGTCAGCCGATGTGACGTAGCCGGCTGAAAGCTATGCCGATCCTACTCCAGTCGCCATCTTGAATTGTGGAGCAGAATCGGCACAGCTATTAAAAAATCGTTGAGACCTACTATCTTACTGCAAGACATTTAATTTTGATATGCGACACCCCTAATTTTAAAATTAAAACACCTTTAAAATATTTGAAGATGTTCCAACACTTTTCTAAAATGTATGCAATAACAGCGGAGACAACGCACTGGTACGATAAGCACGAAAGAAAAGACCAGATATGACAGCGTATTCGGCTTTTATACCCCGCTGATAACCTCGAAACCTTCTCTCTTAATCTAGAACCTGTGTTGAAATTTAAATTTTTATTTTTGTTAACTGAAAAAAGTTAAAAATATTAAGGTGAAATTTGAAAACCTGTTTTGGAAGAATAAACCAATTGCACAATTTTAAATTAATTTATGAAAAATTAAATATAGAAAAAAATTTTGTCCTACGTTAAAACTGAACTTTAAATAATAAATTTCAATTCTAAACAACTTTCTTTAATAACATATTTCTGTACTGTTAAAAACAAAGGGAGTTCATTCTTGAAAGATTTTTATATTTACCGATTTTCTGAGCACCCTGTACAAGTGCCAGTTCCAATGCCAACCGCATTTTTAAAGACAAACAAAAATTTTATTCTGTAATAAGTATGAAATATTTTACATAGTTGTCAAAAAGTTATTTTCACCTTCGTTTTCATGCTATACAGGGTGTCTCATAATTAGCTGACAACCGTGAACAGGCCGATTCTATGATCAAAACTAAGTAAAAAAGTTCATATGAACATGGGTCCGGAAATGCTTCCTAAGGGCACAGGGACCCATTGAAGAGGGAGGAATAGAAATCATTTTTTTGCAATATCTCTCAATCGCGTTGTGATAAATGAATGAAATTTGGTATACACAGCTAAATTTTGATGAGCAATTT
>NW_019423573.1:0-1280 GCF_000390285.2 Anoplophora glabripennis | reverse complement strand
CCCCCCGTACCCACCCCAATGGACCTTGTGGAAATAAATGGATTAGTCCATCAAATTGCTCATCAAAATTTAGCTGTGTATACCAAATTTCATTCATTTATCACAACGCGATTGAGAGATATTGCAAAAAAATGATTTCTATTCCTCCCTCTTCAATGGGTCCCTGTGCCGTTAGGAAGCATTTCCAGACCCATGTTCATATGAACTTTTTTACTTAGTTTTGATCATAGAATCGGCCTGTTCAGGGTTGTCAGCTAATTATGAGACACCCTGTATAGCATGAAAACGAAGGTGAAAATAACTTTTTGACAACTATGTTAAATATTTCATACTTATTACAGAATAAAATTTTTGTTTGTCTTTAAAAATGCGGTTGGCATTGGAACTGGCACTTGTACAGGGTGCTCAGAAAATCGGTAAATATAAAAATCTTCCAAGAATGAACTCCCTTTGTTTTTAACAGTACAGAAATATGTTATTAAAGAAAGTTGTTTAGAATTGAAATTTATTATTTAAAGTTCAGTTTTGACGTAGGACAAAATTTTTTTCTATATTTAATTTTTCATAAAATAATTTAAAATGGTGCAATTGATTTATTCTTCCAAAACAGGTTTTCAATGTTCACCTTAATATTTTTAACTTTTTTCAGTTAACAAAAATAAAAATTTAAATTTCAACACAGGTTCTAGATTAAGAGAGAAGGTTTCCAGGTTATCAGCGGGGTATAAAAGCCGAATACGCTGTCATATCTGGTCTTTTCTTTCGTGCTTATCGTACCAGTGCGTTGTCTCCGCTGTTATTGCATACATTTTAGAAAAGTGTTGGAACATCTTCAAATATTTTAAAGGTGAGTTTTAATTTTAAAATTAGGGGTGTCGCATATCAAAATTAAATGTCTTGCAGTAAGATAGTAGGTCTCAACGATTTTTTAATAGCTGTGCCAATTCTGCTCCACAATACAAGATGGCGACTGGAGCAGGATCGGCATAGCTTTCAGCCGACTACATCACATCGGCTGACGTCTGCGCGATAGAGGTTGATAACCGTTCGTGCCGACTAGAAGTATTATTTATGTACGGATGTATTATTAGTAGTAGGGTTGTTGATGATTTCTTTTGATACAATGAGTGGTCATTTACTATAAGTAATATTTTAGATAATTATCTTCGATAGCGTATTTACTATAAAAGGTTTTATTAACATATTTCTAACTATAAAATAAAGTACGCGAAGCACAAAGGCTCCATCTATCGCGCTGACTTCCACTATGCCATTCAAAT
>NW_019423572.1:0-3057 GCF_000390285.2 Anoplophora glabripennis | reverse complement strand
CTCGTGTTGCCTGGAAAAACAAGTATCGAGAAGTAAAGAAATTTGTCGAAAATAATAAACTGAGGAGGAAACCGTAGGAGTAAATTAATGTATAAGCAAGAATGATGCGCGCATGCGAGATCCCCTTCACCCCAGTCTCCCTCTCTCGTGGAGATAGCCAAATAACTTTCCACTACATAATTCTTTGCTACCAATGTTCGTGGATATAACCAAATAACTTTCCACTAATTCTCTTTTAATCTTCTTTATTCAATAACAGCAATCACACTTAAAGCGCGCGGACGAAATACAAAATTGATGTTTTCAGTTTGACGTTTCTAAAATTATTCATTTTTTCCGTTAATCAAATTCATTTTAAATTAGTATTACAAATACAAACAACCTCTCCTAATAATTGAATAATTAATTACGAAAGTGAGTATGTACTTTAGTATACATTTTAGCTAGCGGTTTCCCCCTCCTAACAAACTTGAAAAAAAAACAAGGTCCGCACAGCTATAGTAAGCGATTTTTTAAAACTAGAACATATTTTTGGTCACCAGTAGTACTATTGAAGGAGGAGGGTCATCAAGCACGAGTTTCGGCCCAATTGGAAAAATAAAAATGCATGATTTTTATAGCTTGGAGTCAGACAAACAATATCCAATAGATTTTAGCTTAAACAGACCCACCCGCACCATCCACTGCCCTATCTATACGAGTATACCCCCCAATAACCGAGCCATATCCAACTGCTGTGGCAGGTAATAACGGCAGACACTTACACATACCCTAGAACTAGACAAGCAATATTCACTTGTTTTAGGCTCCAACGGATCCAACCCATCTTCCCCTACCCATGTCCAATTATTACGACAAACAGTGATGTCACAAAATTGACTCTTTACACATCCCTAGACCAGACAAGTTCATTCAGTTCATTTTGGTCCAAAGTTTCCCTGTCCCAACTTCAATTTGCGTTTGCCTGACGGAACTTCAACTTTGTTTTACCAGCTTCTTCTGTTAGAGTTTGAGCTTCCATGTCTGAGCTTCAGTTTGGGTTTTTTCTGATTGAGCTTCAGTTTGAGTTTGATGTCGGTGCTTCAGTCTGGTTTTGGCAAGCCTGAACTTCTGTTTGACATACAGATTTCATGTCTGAGTCTCAGTTAGAGTGTCCCTGTCCGAGATTCAAATTTAGTTTGCTTGTCAGAGGTTCAGTTTGAGTTTTCCTGGCCAGTCCGTTCAGGTTGACCTTGCCTGTCCGAGACCTAGTTTGTATTTATCTGAGCTTCAGTTTGAATCTTCTGGCATTCCTGCCTGTCACAATAGTTGGGCGTGATTAGAATTATGGGGATGGGCGTTGAATCCGTTTGACCCAAAATCAATGGAATGCTTGGCTGTAGGGATGTGTAAAAAGACATTTTTCTGCCATTACTATCTGTCATCTGTAGTCGTATGTGGGTAGGTTTTTGGAGGGTATGTGTTTTAGAGGGTGGGCCTGTTTAGACTAAAATGCATTTTCTTTTATTTTTCCAATTGGGCCGAAAACCACGCTTAATGAAACTCCTCGTTTACCTATTTTAAGCAAGGACGCGAAAAATATTCCCTGTACAATTGCCATTGTACAGAGATTACAAGTAAATAAGAAATAGAATTGTATTCAGATTTACTGAAAAATTTTTATGACCAATGAAGTATATTTTTGTTTAATCCTCGTGAAGATTAAAGATATTTAAGGTTTATTAATATTGTTGTTCCTATTCAGTAATGATTAAACCATAAAACTATAGTAAGTGCCATCTGTTACAGACTTACATTCATCACTTTTTTGGCCTTAGTTAGGAATCTTTGCCTTGACTTTGTTTTCGGGTTACGTTCTACGTGGGCTGAACCGCTATCAGANTCTAAGGACGCTTCGGATGGAACCTCTCCTCAGACAATGGTAGTTCTCTGAGATGGTCGTACTCAATGCTTCCAAATATTTCGCCCATCTTCAATGGTGATTATGCAAAAACTTCGCAGGCACTGAGGCCACTTGAAATCTGGTCACCGGTCTTACAGCGTGTCTGCCGCTGCGCGCTCATCTAGGTCTATGCAGTAGGGGGAGGGAGGGAGTGAGTCACAGAGCATGGCGTCGTATATAAAATTTTCCCTATGTTAATTTTATTCTGTATAATTTAATGTAATAATAATCATACTTTGTTGAATATTTGCGTGGGGAATATCGACAAAAATGTAGGTAATATAGTAGTGATGAAAATGGAAACAAATATAGAGCTTATAGACTTTGCAAACTGGAAAGTTTTTAAAACTTCCTGGAAACTTGGGGAAAATGTTGAAATTTTTTTTAAATAATCATACTTTGGTAAATATTTGCGTGGGGGATATCGACAAAAAATTTATTTATGTACTTAATAGTGATGATTGAAAAATAGAAGCAGATACAGAGCTTATGACTTTGCAAACTGGAGAGTTTTTAAACCTTCCTGGAAAACTTCAGGGAATTTTTAGTTGAGAATTTAGTACGAGGGTTGATTCAAAAGTAATGTTCCCAAAGCGGTAGATCCGCAAGGAGAGGTGCTAGGCAAAATCTAGGAACACTGCCGTGTGCAGCAACTCCTCCACTTTCGATCGCAATATTCCCAGCGTATCTCTGCCGTTTAATGTTGTCCTAGCAGTCGTCTGCGATGGAAGTCCCGATAGTCGCTACCGCCAAGTGTGATATCCGTGCAGTTATATGGTTTTTAAACGCGAAAGGGGTTCCACCTATAGACATTCATGGCGAGTTGTGCCAAGTGCCAACCGCCGGCCGGAGAGGAAAACTGAATAAAGCAGTCACTTGAGTGGACTACGCTTCCGCACCGACGATGAAGTCAAAGAAGTTGCTCTCTTCCTCAACGGGTTGACGGCGGAGTTCTGCCACATGCTTCTGCAAAAGTTGGAGCACCGTTTCCAAAAATGCTTGGATAGAAATGGAGATTTAGTTGAAAAATAGCTCAATGTTTAAGCTTCACAACCAAGTAAATTGTTATAAAAATAAGCAATTTCTAAAAAATAAAGGAACCTTACTTTTGAATC
>NW_019423571.1:0-3080 GCF_000390285.2 Anoplophora glabripennis | reverse complement strand
AAAGTTACCTTATAGCTAATAAATGAATTTTTCCCTTTCAACACATAAAAATCACCCCTGTGCTAAAAAAATGATAAAAAATTACGTTTTAAATCTTGGAATGCTAAAATTGTGCAATAATTTAAAATAAAAATTCCCTTATATTGTTGCACACTTGAATCCTAACATTTTGCTACAAAAATGAGAAAGCTTATTTTGTCCCGAAAAAATGTCATTGGTTTTTTTACCACAACAAGGTTAATTTTGAAGCTATATACAAAAAAAGCATTTTAAATATAATTTCAAGAACTGTAAGATCGTTTGCATATAAAACCTTTTAAGTTCTTCGTTTTTTAAAGGGAAATGATCGAAGGGCTCAATACAGGTCGTTTTTTCACTAAAATGGATACTTCAAGCGGCTATATCTCCTTTATTTTTTATGCTATAGGAATGAAAAAATCAAAATATTTGTTAAAAAAAAGCTACATTTTTGTTGTCTATCATTTTTTACGTATCTTTCATAGTTTCAGAGTTATTATATAAATAAGGTAATTTTTTTTGAATAATGAAAAATACGTTTTTAGAATTTTACCGTACATTATTCCAAAAATACGCAATCTAAACCGGTCTAACTTCAGGATCGTATGAAGAACACTAAAACAAAACTAATTGTAAAGGGTCTACGATTAATTTTAANTGACGTTGAATACATCGATTCGAGTATTCCCCCCAAAACAAGTGCTCTTTCACTAACCATATTTCGCTTTGTATAGGACGTACAGCACTTTTTAAAAAACGATTTTCTTTGTTTATTTATAAGCTACATTTTTGTTCATTACACTTTTGTAAATAAAATGCGTAGTTTTTGAGTTATTCGAGAAAAATACTTTGAAAAAGTGTTTTTTTCACTCAAAATTCCAAGTTTTCAATCGTGAATAACTAAAAAACTATTGATTTCTCGAAAAAATTGTTCGAATATTTTTTGCTCAAAATTTGATTTGAAAAAAAAATTACACCTCCGAGAAGGGATGTCAACCCCCAACATTGTGGAAGCGTCAATCGGCGCTATGTCACTAATGTTCATTGACCTTTTCTCTAACTATCTGCCAAATTTCAAGTCGATCGGTTCAGTTTCAAAGAATTCGGAGGTAAAAAGCTTCAATGACTGTACTAGAAGAATGTACCACCAGTCTAATACGCCAGTTGTGACATACTAAAGCAGCAATATTCAAACTGTATTCCGCGGAACCCTGGGGTTCCCTACAACCGTTCTGAAGGTTCCGTGACTCAGCCAAATATTCAAAATTACTACAAAATTAAAAAAATATATATACTCTTAAAACTAGTATTTACAAATATATTATATAATCAGTAAACAATGTATTCGAAAATTTTTTAGCCGTGAGGGTTCCTCAAAAAAATCGGAATATTGGAAGGGTTCCGCAAGTCGTAAAAGTTTGAAGACCGCTGTACTAGAGCAAAAGATCCCGTAAACTCCCAAAAAAATATATTTCTTGTAACTCTTCAACGCTGTTAACTAGATTGGTATAGACAAAACTTTCCATATGTCCCCAAAGAAAAAAATCCATGGATGTTAGGTCGGGTGAGCGTGAAGGTCAATGGCTCTCATTGCCGCGACCCCTCTAACGATTAAAATAAAAATTATATATATAAAATGTATTTCCTACAATTCGTGTCGAAACGTTCAACATAAAATCGTCGTGAAGAAATGTTTTTTTATTTTCTGTATGTGTTGTTCGGTGTTAATCATGGCGAGAAAGTCTGAAGAGGAGGGGAATTAGGGATTTTAGTACATTTAAGTGAAAAGGTAAGAAAACATGAAAATAGTAAAACTCTTGTTAGCATTTAAACGCAGTTCGCGCATTCTACTTGATTCTGCTCAATGGATAAACAAAAGCACAGCGAAAAGTGTGAAAAAACAGGTACTTATGTTTATCCAAAAAAATAATGACTGTATTAAGTTTTGTGGAGCTTTAGAACTTGCTCTACGACCCTGGCATTTTTCGCGTATTAGTGGATTTTACTTCAAAACTACACAAAACACCTCTAAAATGCAACAATTTTGAACTGAAGTCTACGAAAATAAAATAAGGTGACTTCATATTATTTTATGCTAGCCACTGTCACTGATACCTAATACTTTTTTATAAGTTTTCATTGGTCGCTTTAATACTTGTTATTGGGGAGAGGGTAGGGAACATCCCCGTTCGTCTTACCAGAGGCAAAAATGTTTGATTGTTAACACCCACGACACTGGAAGACTTGGTTAATAAAACAAGAAGTCCAGTCTCATATACAGGGTGTCCCATTTTTATTCTGAAAAAATTCAGGAAAACGTAGATCCGATAAAATTAAAGGGACTTTGCTATATAAACTTATTTCGAAATCTGAACCCTTTCCGAAATACAGGGTGTTACAGTTGAATATTTTTTTCTTTCCTTGTTAATATCTCTTAGAGTTATAAACCAATTGTTTGCAAATTTTGTGTGGTGAACGCCACAGTGCACTAGTACTAATGTACAAAATTTCAGCTCGACAGAAAAAGCCAGTGGCGTGCATTCCGCACTTGCCGATACCTTTTATAAAAAGTATGTGTTACGCCACTGACTGACATTCTTACGTTTTCTCCATAAGAGACACCGTTACGGAGTAAACCGACATTTTATAAAATCATCACAGATTTAATTTTAGCAGAACTGTCGTAATCAACAATTGAAACGCTCAGGTTTTTTTAATTCAGCTTCCTTCAGTATTCCTTATCCATTCCTGGTTAATTGAATATTATCTGTGATGTTGATTCCTGAAACTGTACCTGTAATGTAGCAACGAATTATTATATTAAATGTTCAAATTGCAAGCTACGCGCTGCTATACACACTTTGTTCAGAAAATTAAAAATCAGAGTTGCTTTGAAAACAGTTTTGGTTGTCATAATAAACTTGACATTTTATTTATAAAGGCTAGTGTTACATACACATAAAACTATTTACACGCGTCCAAAAAAAAAAGAAAGAAAGTGGTAAATAACAATACACATAATGATAGCAATCAACTAACTGTTATACAAATATACATAAACA
>NW_019423570.1:1329-3540 GCF_000390285.2 Anoplophora glabripennis | reverse complement strand
ATTAACATGTGCCCTAAAACGCACCCTTAGGAAGTTATATGCCCTTAAAAGGGCTTAAACAAAACTGTTTTTTTTCTGTTATTGACAAAACGGTCCCAAATAAATAGAAAAAAACTTATGGGTCTAAATTTTTACGTTAAATAACATGGGCTACTCCGTTTTTTCGATATGCAAATCATATGCGTCCCATTTAGGTTGGTGAAGGGGGTTTTCGGCCCGTAATTTTTTTTATTTCAATTTTTTTTAAATTTTTTCTACAGATTTATAAAATCTTAACAATTTTACGTAAAGAATATTATCTTTGTCCAAATTTAAGTATGCAACATTATTGCAATTCATAAAATGGAGTCATATTTAAACTCAATTTACTCGAAAACCATTGGAAATATCAATTTGGACAAAGATAATATTTTTTACGTAAAATTGTTAAGATTTTATAAATCTGTAGAGAAAATTGTAAAAAAATTGAAATAAAAAAAATTACGGGCCGAAAACCCCTTTCACCAACCTAAATGGGTCGCATATGATTTGCATGTCGAAAAACGGAGTAGCCCATGTTATTTAACGTAAAAAGTTAGACCCATAAATTTTTTTCTATTTATTTGGGACCGTTTTGTCAATAACAGAAAAAAAACAGTTTTGTTTGAGCCCTTTTAAGGGCATATGACTTTCTAAGGGTGCGTTATAGGGCACATGTTAATAGGAACTTTTTGGCTTATTTTAATGAGTTATAAACGCAGCAGAAGTTGGGAACCCTATTTTAGAAACACCCTGTATATCCTACTAGTACAGTCATTGAAGCTGAAAATCAGCTGTAATCTCCGAATTCTTTGAAACTGCATGGATTTGCATGAAAATTTAGAATAAGGCTCATCTTAGGCTCAAGTTCAAAAGTTACATAAGCCCAATTGACGCTTTTTATTTTGGGGGGTAAAAACTACCCCTAAGTGAAAAAAAATTGAAAAAATTAAGTTTTAAGCATTTTATTGATAAAAATCTTGTTCGAGCACAAAGATTAAATAATGTTCCATGTTCTCGAACATGTTTTATGATACATTTGATCTTTTCGACCCTTTATTTAACCCTTAAAAACTACCCCTATGCAAAAAATAATTATAAAAAATTACATTTTAAAGATTTGGAACGATTAAATCGTGCAATTATTTAAAATAAAACTTACCTTATAGCTAATAAAAAAAATTCCCTTTCAACCCCTAAAAACCACCTCTGTATTGACAAAAATGATAAAAAATTACTTTTTAAAAGCTTGGAATGCTTCAACGGTGCAATTATTTAAAATAAAAATTCCCTCATTGCTTATGAAAGAATTTGTATCTCATAACACTTTTCAACCCTTATAAATCACCCCTGTGCTAAAAAAATTATGAAAAATTGCGTTTTAAATCTTGGAATGTTATAGCTAATTGTGCAATAATTTAAAATAAAAATTCCCTTATATTGTTGCGCACTTGAATCCTAACATTTTGCTCCAAAAATGAGAAAGACTATTTTGCTCCGAAAAAATGTCATTGGTTTTTTTTTTACCATAACTTGGTTAATTTTGAAGCTATAGTATCCTACAAAAAAGCATTTTAAAGATAATTTCAAGAACTGTAAGATCGTTTGCATATAAAACCTTTTAAGACCTTCGTTTTTTAAAGGGAAATGATCGAAGGGCTCGAGACAGGTCGTTTTTTCACTAAAATGGATACTTCAGGCGGCGATATCTCCTTTATTTTATAGGAATAAAAAAAGCAAAATAACGAGCGTTCAAATAAAAACGTGGTGAAATTGGTTCTGAAAATTTGGACGTAGGGCGTAGCGTATAGCAAATGAACTTAAACGTCATCTGTCAAAGCGCTATATCGCCGCTATCAATTTGAATATTTTCGTTTTAAAAAGCGTTTAAAATGGTGTTTTCTCAAGAACAAAAAGTGTTTATCATAGTTTAGAAATGGACGCAAGATTGATGGAATATGGAAGTATTCTATTGAGGAATGTTTCATAGAATTTCAAAATCAATTTCCCGGCGTTGTTGAGTACAAAATTTTTCAAAGTGCAGTTCAGCGTTGTGTTAATGTTTTTCGTGAAACGGGCAGTGTAACAAGAAAAGAAGGAAGCGGCCGACCTAAAAAGCGGACTGAAGAATTAAAAGAAAATGTCCAACAAATAATGGAAAATGCGCCAAGAACTTCTGTACGTGTTTTATCA
>NW_019423570.1:0-923 GCF_000390285.2 Anoplophora glabripennis | reverse complement strand
ACCTATTTTTTTTAATGGTACTCTTACTGCGCAAAGGTATAGAGAAGAAATTATCGCTCCTTTTGTTAACCAGCTGGAAGAAAACGAAATTACAAACTTTTACTTTCAACAAGATGGCGCAAGGGCACATACGGCAGGCGAGACGATGAATATGTTGAGGGAAGTTTTCCAAAATCGACTAATAAGTCTCAATGCTGAACATGAATTTCCACCGAGGTCATGTGATATTACGCCGTGTGATTTCTTTTTGTGGCCTTACCTTAAAAACACTATTTTTGAACTGCCTATTCCTGATTTAAACCATCTGCAGGCTCGACTTATAGACAAGATTCGTGAAATTAACAATACCCCGAGCATCTTAGAAAATGTCTTTAATTCTTTGAGGAACAGGTGTGAAAAGTGCTTGGAACAAGGAGGGGGACACTTTCCGCAGCTCCTTTAATTGTTTGTTATTGTTATCACGATTATTCTTTAAAATAAAGTTATATAGTCATTAACGTTATTGAAACTGACAGCTGCTATACAGCTCGTTGAGAAATGAGGTTAAGTGGGTCGCTATAAGCTACTCCCTACGTCCAATGTGTCAGAGTCAACTTCGAACACGTTTTTATTTGAAAGCTCGTTATTTGTTGGAAAAAAGCTACATTTTTGTTGTCTGTCATTTTTTACGTATCTTTCATAGTTTCAGAGTTATCATATAAATATGACAATTTTATTTTAATAATGAAAAATACGTTTTGAACTTTTACCGTACATTATTAAAAAATACGCATTCTAAACCGGTCTAGCTTTAGGATCGTATGAAAGACACTAAAACAAAACTAACTTTAAAGGGTCTACGATTAATTTTAATTCTGATGGAAATGGTACAGCGTTTACTGCTCATTTTTCCTTAAAAAATATGAGCAACTATCTGTTTTTGA
>NW_019423569.1:0-3064 GCF_000390285.2 Anoplophora glabripennis | reverse complement strand
TCACATATTTTCATATAATTGTGACCCCTATGCAGGATGTCCCACCACGAAATCCATCGATGGATATCTGGGAAACCGCTCGAAGGATTTTTTTGAAATTGTGGTGCTGTGATACGAGCCGTGAGGCCTACCACTCAAAATATTTTCATGGTCATCGTACTTTCGGTTATACCGGATGTCGATAACAACTTTCTTATTTTAAGTGGAACCCCCTGTCTATTATTGCATTTTTGGAAAAAGCCTTTATTTTTTTGTGTAAAACATACAGCATACTCCATACATTTACCGTTTCCGAGATATTTTGATTTTTAGGCAAAAATTTACAGATGCAGACTGTCAGCAAAATTTAGTTTTCCCGGAAACACAGGTTTATTTTTTGTGCGAATTGGACATTTTGTAGAGGCAGATCTAATTTATCGGATTTGCACATGAAAATTTTCCAATTTTTTTACAAGGTGGCAGGCCAAAAAAATGATCGCATATGAAGTTGAATAAACATTTCCCTTTCCCTAAAATGATTTGGNTGTCAAATAAATGTATTTTAATAAATGTTCAAAATGTCTTCCTTCAACTTCTAAACATTTTTCACACCTTTGGATTAGTATCTTGTGGGTGGCTGATCTAAATATAATCCGGTGATTGATGCTATTTTATTTAAGGGACTAAAAAATAGTGTGTATAGTACTCCAGTAACAACAAAGGAAAATTGTATGCATAAAGTAAGGCAAGCATTTAAGCATATGTCACCGGATTCTGTTAGAGCAGCGACGCACAAGGTACACAGGTGTGAAAAATGTTTAGAAGTTGAAGGGAATTTTATGTTTTGTTGAGAAATTTTTTGGTCTCTTATGATTTTTTCGTATCTGCGACCGTTATCAAAAAATAAAAATAAAAAACGATTTTGTGTAATTCGTTAGATGAAATTGAAATTCTTAAAATGGTCCAATAGGCTCTTGCTTTATTTAGATACTCTCTTATTGTTTCTATTAATTTTGACAGTTTATTCGCCACTGCCTGTTAGAAGCTGGAATGACCAGGTTTTTGTAGCAATAATTTATTACAATACAAAAGACCTAAATAATAACCATAACAAGGAAACTATGTTACAACAATAATTGTCGAAAGTGACGTCTATACATATTTGAGAATATTTGTTGATCAAGTATCATTCTATTCTATTGGGATAATGCTCCATGTACAGCCGTCTAGCTTCTCTTGCATTTCCATTCGCAAGACAATATATGAAATGCATTTCAGCCATTTCAAAATTCGTAAAGTTTGGCATTGTTATGATATTATAATGAGTATTTAAAACAGTTTTACACCTTACAGTTTATAACTTAAACCTTTAATTTATAAACATAAAATTCAATTTTGATTTTAGAATAGGTATACCAGCGGCGCACCGCACAAAAGTTCAGGGAAAGAAAAAGGGGCATGACCCTCGAAAAAATATCACTGTAGAATATCATGACCATTTGGTATGTGCAATGATGTAAGCCCTATTTTAAAAAGAAGTGCTTTTGAGACAAATGACCTTCACAGTACTAAAGACACTTACATATCGTCAGTAAAAATCTAGAATTTTTTTTATCAGTTAACAAAAAAATTACGACGAGTTAAAGTGAGAGGTGTCAATTTTGTAGGCAGAAAACTGTGACTTTTTCAACATTTTCATTAATAACTAAAAAATGGGGTAACGAAACTAACTGAAATTACAGAAGTTGAGCTAAACTTAAAGGTATTTCTTTTGATTAAAAAATTTTTGTATTTTTCACAAAGATACAGTCTTTCGAAAATCTATAAAAAATTCACGTTCCTTTAATTTTTTCCAGTAGTGCTTATAAAAAATACTGTTATCCCATCCTGTTCGTTGGTGGCAAAAATCTCCGTCTTAATGTATTTTTGAAGCTGAATGTAATAAAACATACAGACACGTTATACAAATTACTTTCCCCGTCTATGAGCGGAAGCTACATTTTCCAAGAATCGCTTGTGCGATGTTTCGCTGCTCCGTTAAAATGTAATTTACTTTCCAACTTTCTGAGAAAGTTGTTTTTTACATTTCCGATATTAATTACACACGTGTGATCGCACATCGGGAAACGATATTTCGTAAATCCAGTTGCAAAAAGCTCTCCGTGGATATTTCGATGGGAAGGTAGGCGGCGAACGATCCAATTAAATCGCCATAAAAACGGAACGCGAGCGGAAAAACTCGCGGGCGGACACGCGGTGCGAGGGCCCCAGCGGGCGACCTTTACGCCAACCGAGCAATTAGACCGCGACAGCGTCAACGTTGCGCAAAGGGATACCGGAGTCTGAATTACTCTGAATTCCTATAGACCGAGAGTTGCGACACAGATCTCGATCGCGGATTTTAATGCATGTGTTTGAGAATATTTAGAAAGGATGAAAGGACTTTGGGACGTCGGCACATGACAGCGTAATATGCAATGTCGTTACTCGATGGAAAAGTGAATTGGACGTCTCTGGGAATGTTATGAAATTCTGTCTGTACCATCGTTTATACCTTTTTGCGTGCAACTAATTGTGGCATTAATTCAATTATGAGATGATTTATTCAAAATACACTAATAAAAATTGTATGTAAAATGATACAATATATCGTTCGTTATTTTGACGCGGACTAGATAATGCAAAATCCAAATGACAAGTTATATTAGGCATGCAATTTTTACACTTTTCCTGTAATTCACCATTTAATACTCCCGCTGCCAATATCTCCGAAATGAAGATTACTTTAATTTCGGAAACTGGGGTTGTTAGGTCCCTCGAATAATTCCAAATTCCATTCCAAGACAGCCTGGAGTGTCTTACAACGAGTGTGTTCGAATTCGTGCCAACCCGAGTATCCTGCAGCTTATTAACCAGGGACGGATACCTGGCCAGTCCACTATTACGCTCCAAATGTTTGCTTTTGCATTATATACAGCTATCGCTATTAATTTTATTTATTGTAAATTGATAGAAAATTTAAATAAATCTCACAAATTTTAAAAAATCAAAATTGAGTTAAAAAATGTTACTAGCTCTACGCCCC
>NW_019423568.1:0-3055 GCF_000390285.2 Anoplophora glabripennis | reverse complement strand
ATATGCACTTTTTTGCTTAAAATATGACAAGGAATCACCCCTTGAAATTAAAGTCATCACTTAAGATACACCCTGTATATTTTCAATTAAGTAATGAATTTTATCAAAGAGATTTCGGAATGGCAATGGGTCTTCATTATCACCAATTTTAAGTAATATTTTTATGGATTTTGTGGAAGAAAACTATGTTTATTTCCTCAATGGTAAAAGTCCAAATTGCAAAAATATTGTCTACATATCTCCACCAAACAGAAGGTTTTTTATTTAAATACTTATCATAGTTTTCTTCCATAAAATCCATAAAAATATTACTTAAAATTGGTGATAATGAAGACCCAATTGCCATTCCGAAATCTCGTTGAATTTAAGTAAAAATCCTTCTGTTTGGTGGAGATATGTAGACGATATTTTTGCAATTTGGACTTTTACCATTGAGGAAATAAATATAATTCTAGATAATATTAATAATAACGAACCAACAATTAAATTTACTTTGTAAATTACAGCAATAATCCATTACTCTTTCTAGATATTTTAATTAAAAAGAATGGCAATTATTTAGAAATAATTGTTTATAGAAAACCAACTCACACTAACACATATCCAAATTTTAATTCAAATTGTCATACTGATATAAAGAAAGGTGTACTTAAATGTTTGTATGATAGAGCCAAATTGATTTCCTCAAAAGATGAAATTTTTAATAATGAATTAACAATTCATAAAGAATGTAGTAGGCAGCGCCGGACTGGCCATAGGGAGAAAAGGGAAAATTCCCGATGGGCCGCGGCCCGAAAGGGCCGCTTTTTCCAACATTTAATTAGATATATTTCAAAAATTTGAAACCTTTTTAGAATGGAAAGCGAAAAAAAAATTCAATTCAATTCAATTTTGTCGCTTTTTAAACTTTGTTTTTTTTTGGGACAATTTATTTAAGAGGCATATGTTCGAAGTACAATTTTTCGTTAAATCTGCTGAAATATTTATTAGTCTTAATAAAACTTGTGTTTGCAAAACATATAATTAAAGGTCACAGGACAGGTTGTTCTATGGATTTTTTCTTTTAAAAGTTAAAAAGGACACAATTTTTTGAAAACTTCACATATGACATTAATTTATATCAGTGAACGATTTAATACCTGCAAGTTCAAAATTTTCAGAAAAGAAGCTCTATAGTAAAAATCGAAAAATTGATCTTATTAAAATTGACTTACTAACTTCAAAACATCCAAGTTTTAGAAATAAGCTTTTACTATAATATTATTTTCAGATTTATCAGATGTATTTTAATCGAAATTGCTGAAATGAATGAAATTTCACATGTATGTTATTCTTTTGTATACTATTAGGTTAATACATATGATTTAAGGTGCAAGGTAGAATTATCCACTGAAAAAAATAAAAGAAATAATAAACTAATTGATGGATAAAATAAATAATACATTTAAAAATTTTCAATCTTCTCAACTTTGGAAAACTCGACATAAATAACGACTATTTCAAAACTGCGTACACTAGAAAAACACGTTTACTTTTTACTATGGCAAGCCAAGTCCGTTTACAATTTTTTAGGGCCGCTAGTTTGAAAAATTCCCGGGCCGCTTTTTTTTCCCAGTCCGGCGCTGGTAGTAGGTAATAAATTATCAATACTCCGAGAATTTTGTTGAAACAGTCTTTAGGAATACTGAAAATATGACAAATTCTGTTAGACGACGAAGAGAAATTACATCCACAATAAAAATTAAATATACAGGGTGGCCCAATAGTGTGACAAAGTTCAATATGTACTTAAAAAAGTTCACATTTTAAAAACATTTGTCCAATTTTTGCAGGAATTAAGTGATGAAGATTGCAGAAGACGATTAGAGTTCTGCGGGTGGGTTCAAAACAAAATTAGAATAGAACCCGATTTTACAGATTCTTTATTTTTCATAAGAATGGTAATGTCAACTGACATAACTTTCATTATTTTGCCACAGTAAATCCGCATTTTGTGAGAATTCCTTGTTCTTTTTAAATTTTGTTAAAACCTATTAATAATTAAATTTAGCATTTTTCTGTTCGACTAACTTGCTAACTTATTATTTTTAAAAAATATATACATTTTCCACTCGGCCTGACTACTTTTTAAGGTATTTGTCATTTTCTATGGTTTCTATCAATTTCTTCTTAATTAACATCAAGTTGGCCCCGGACAAAAACAAATATCGAGAAAATGTCCATGGACATTCGGTAAACAGGGGTTTATGTGTAAAACATCCTGTACAAAATTATAAAGATTTTGCTATTTTGTTGTTTGTCCACATTTTTGGTCCGCATGCATACAAAATATTTTTTCTTAATTACTGATAGTACTTGCACAGTGGATAGATTTACAGAACCCTGTCCCAGCGAAAATTATCTAATTTTTTCAAATAACTTGGCATCGCCGCATTGAATACAAAAAACAAAGACATCGCTGGAAAGAGAATTTTCTGTAGAATACAAATTTGTAAAAATATACAGAGGATTCCATTTAAGAAAAACCATCTTAAAGATGTTCCGCCTTGATGCATCACCCTGTAAAATTCAAAATATTTTTAAAATGTGAACTTTCTTAAGTACCTACATCACTCCCATAAAATATTTATTTTCAAATCTTTATAATAAGGGAGACATTGAACCTTGACACACTATTGGGCCACCCTATATACCTATCGGAAAAATTAAGGAAACTGGTAACAAATTCCACACACGAAAGCAAACACATTTTAAACTGTCAAAGCTAATAAAACGAAAAGTCGAAAGAAGTTCGGAAGACGAAAACAGTAGATTATCGAAACGTTGACGACCTTTTTAATGCGCACGATATTGTGTATAGTGATGTGTTTTTGTATTTTCTATTTGTCTGCTTTTTTCAGTGTGAAAATTTTTCCCTGATTCATTTGAGACAAGGAATGGTCGCAGGTTACAGCATATAGTGATTCATGCCGATAGTTCAGATGTATGTAAATCGGAAATTTTGCATTTTTAGGTTAGGAAATTTCAGAACCCTTGAGTGCTTGAATAATTTTGA
>NW_019423567.1:0-3059 GCF_000390285.2 Anoplophora glabripennis | reverse complement strand
GATAGTGATAGGCATGTAGACCTTGTCGCTTTAATATTCTTCCAACCTGAAATGTTAGTAGCACATCCAATCAATTCTGTTAAGGAAATCTTTAAGACTTTTTTACTTAGTTTTGATCACAAAATCGGCCTGTTCAGGGTTGGCAGCTAATTATGAGACACCCTGTATACAAAAACATCCCAATATGTATTTATATTTCTTAGCTGAATGTTCATGGGCTATTGCCAATAAATTAAAAATGCTTATATTTTGTAGCACTAAAAGCTTAAGAGAGAAGTTTAGTTTTCAATCTGATTTGACACAGAATAGATGTGATATCTGAAGAAGCTAATAAACAATATCTTTTAATTATTAAAGTGTTTTAGTTCTACCCATAATCCCAACAGTTGTTAGCGGAATGGCGAAAAAATATTTTCTTTTATCAATGACTGCGCAGATGCCCTGGCTGATTACTTTGCAGTTTTAAAAACGCCTTAATTTAATTAAATTCAATATTTCCGCAAATAGAACGGCTAGAGCGTCGCGGTTTGGATTGCCATTTGAAAAAATTTGGGGGATGACACCCCCGCATAGGAGGGTGGAATGTGGGCTATGAGTTTCACGTCAAAAGTTGTTCTCCCTCACAAACAAAATCGACGTGTTTCAGTATTTTTTCGACAAGATCTTTTCCTGGCAGTTATGTCCTACGGCCCGTTTTCGATGGGCCACACTGTATAGAAAACGATGTGTCTAATCCAAAAATACGTTCGTTTTTAATTTAAAGGGTCGTTTTTGGCGATAAAATAGCTTATTTTGTGTTTTTGACAAATACCCAAAATACATGGAAAAATATATATAAAGCTTGGTAGTTTTAGTTTCTGGTTCAGCAATTTTTTTGTGTGTTATTCAGATTAATTGAAATACTCTTAATTATACACAAAATATTTAAAACTACTGCCTTACATTAACACACATTCCAGCAATACGACCCACCCCCACTTTCTGACCAATTCACCACTTATTTGTACTAGTATCTGCTCCTTGATCTTCCAAAAATTTGACTGTGTCCAAGTGACCATTGTTAGCAGCAAAAATTAGTGCCGTGTTGCCTTCACGATCTCTAAGATTGATATCTGCACCCAGTTCGAGAAGGAACTTAACAGTGTCCAACTGACCGTTCGAGGCAGCCAAATGCAGTGGAGTACGACCGTCACGATTTCTAACGTTGAAATTTGCACCCAATTCTAGGAGGAATTTGACAGTGTGCAAGTGACCATTCGAGGCAGCCAAATGCAGTGGAGTACGACCGTCAAGATTTCTAGCGTTGAAATCAGCACCCAATTTCAGGAGGAATTTGACAGTGTCCAAGTGACCATTCGAGGAAGTTAAATGCAGTGGAGTATGTTTGTAGTTATCTTCAGCATTGAAGTCCGCCCCCAGCCCAAGAAAGAATTCGACTGTGTCCAAGTGACCATTCGAGGCTGCCAAATGTATTGCGGTACACCCATCATAATCCGTAGCATTGAAATCTGCACCCAGTCCAAGAAGGAATTTGACAGTGTCAAGATGGCCATTCGATACAGCTAGATGGAGCGGCGTGTGACTGTAGTTATCTTCAATGTTGAAATCTGCACCCAGTCCAAGAAACAATTTGACTGTATCTAGATGACCATTCGAGGCAGCTAAATGCAGTGGGGTTCGGTTGTAACTATCTCTGACATTGAACTTTACACCCATTTCAAGAAGAGATCTGACTGTATCCAAGTGACCATTCGACGCAGCTAAATGCAAAGGCGTCCGGTTATAGTTGTCTCCAATACCTACGCGTACACCGAGTTCAAGAAACAATCTGACTATGTCCAAGTAACCATTCGAGGCAGCTAAATGCAATGGAGTACGGCCGTACGTATCTCCGACGTTGAAATCTGCACTCAGCCCCAGGAGAAATTTGACTATGTCTAAATAACCTTCCGAGGCAGCCAAATGCACAAGTGAGCGATTGTAATTGTCTTCGACGTGGAAATCTACGCCCAGTTCAAGAAAGAATTTGATTGTGTCCAACTGGCCATTAGCGCAAGCGAAGTGTAACGGGGTCAGTCCGATGTTATCTTTGACATTGACATCGTCGCTGGACTTTATGAGGTATTTTACACCATCCAAATCGTTCGTCGCTGCTGCTAAATGCAATGGCGTGTGACCGTCTTTGTCCACGCTGTCGATCTTTGCTCCATGCTCGACAAGAAACTTCACCATCTCGAAATGGCCTCCGCTAGCGGCATAGTGCAGTGGCGCCCTCCCAAATTTATCCTTTATGTTAACCCCGCCCTCTCGTACCAGGATCCGTACAACTTTCAAAACATTCCCCCCTCCAAGCCTTTTAATCCCGATGCTCCGCGCGAGAGATTGCAGAAAGTTTCTTTCTTTACCGGAGTTTTGCAAGTCGGCGCTGTTGATTTCTTTGCCAGTAATGATTTTAAAACCAACGCATTTGAGAATGAGTTCAAGGGTTGCCGTGCAACCTTCTTCACTCAGTAAGTGTAGAAGATTAGCGCCTTGTGTCCAGTAGTTGGGATAGTGCGCACGGGACTGATATTTCCCGAATATATTAGCAGGTATAGAATTTATGAGCTTCTTCAGAAAATTCTCCAGGAAAGATCGGATAGTTCGATAATTAGGAGATGTTAATATTCGATCGATGAAGAGCTCTTGAAAATCCGAGTTTGGGTTGTGTAACTGAAGTTGCAATTCGTGAATTAGGCTTTCTGTCACGAAATATTCTGCGAAAGTCCTGTGAATAAACTGAAGTTCAGTGTTTGACTTCTGTATAATCCCTATCTTTAGAAAGCTTTCGTCGATATCCTTGCAACTTTGTCTATAACACGAAAAAAGGTGACAGTCTTTCTGATGTAGTACCACTTCTAAGGCTAGTATTCTGTGGTAAGTAAGAGATTCGTCGAACTGTCCCATCAGAGCTTTATTTGCAGCCGCCACGCGCCATTATTCTATGGCTAGAAATTGGCCTCAATGATTTGGGATCGAGGGGGATTATCCCTCTTTATCCTGCCTCATCTCGTGTAGGC
>NW_019423566.1:0-3070 GCF_000390285.2 Anoplophora glabripennis | reverse complement strand
AAAGTGGAGGGGGGAGTCTCAGCACCGGCTATAATAACCTACTATTAGAGGATGTTCCATTAAATATACGACAAAATAGCTGGATACGAATGAATGGTGCTCCTGCGCATTTTAGAAGAATAATACAACAATGGCTTAGTGGAAGTTATATGAGATGGTGGATAGGTAGAAGACCAGCCAGATCGCCAAATCTAAACTCTCTGGACTTCTATGTTTGGGGTGACCTACCTGAGAAGTTTACTCTTCTCCAATAGATACTAGACCACAACTACTGCTGCGAATAGAAGACGGGTGCAATGAATTAAAACAAAACCACCACATGATATTAGCTTACATTAGTTCCATTAATAGAAGATGTGAGAAATGTATATATGTGGGTGGTTCGCATTTTAAACAATTGCTGTAAATACGTAACGTTAATTTTGTTTCTTGTTTAGTTGTTGTTGCTTGGTAAATGTATTTTTATTATTATTTTGATTTAAATTGTTCATATTTGTAAAGATAATGCCTCCAGGGAAAACTAAAACACACCAGGAACACTACCTCACAAGTGACGTGAAAAGAATTTTGTTGATGTGCTTACAAATTACACTTACTTTTAAGCATAGACATTAATATTTTTGTAATATTATAATTTGAAGTGTCCGCCACAAGGGGATTGTATTTGTATGAATAACTTGAAAATGGTGAACCTTAGGGAAAAAATTCAGGTCACATTTTTTACTTATGTAGTGCATTAGAATATAAATCCGTTACAATAACTTGTAAAAAATACAGTGGCGTAGGTTTTTTTTATAAAAAGGGGGTGACCCCTGTCCAGTTGTACACCACTGNTTTGTACCATTAATTATAACCGGCCATGATTTAGTACGATAGTTTTTGGTTATATTTTATCAAAAAAGTGGTTGCCGTACAGGAATTAATGATCTTATCGAAAAAAATAAAACTCAATTCCAAAATACAAGTAATTGTTTATAAACTTTTGCATTAACCATAATTTTCAGACGGCATAGCTGCTAAGAATTATTTGGAGAGTTAAATAATCATGTGGAATCGATGGCGTACATTTTTCAATGACTTGAAACAATGGGGGCTAAAATAGAGGGTTGCGCCCTGCTTTTCTAACCCCTGTATCAGCAGATACGTACAGCGTCACTAAAAAAGTTATCTACATATCAATCCGAAATTTGTAGTATAAATGCCGTACTGTAGTAAATCACCAAAAACCGGGTCAAAATTTTCAGAAAATCAAAAATTTTCCTGGTTTCCGGTATTGCTATTTTTGTACGGTATTAGGTCCAGTTGGGGTTTTTGTATAACATAATATATCGTTTAGAAATGCCGATAACCATCCTCCTCCCCTCCTTCCTTAGTGGACAGGTTTAGATTACCTGTGTACTCACCTATACCAACAAGAATTGACGTTTCTAAAACTTCCGATGGGCTTGTAGTCCAGTAAAATTATCAAAATAATAATAAGAACGAATACTGACCTAATGGAGTAACGATGGCAAAAGTTCCAATATAAAGCAGCACCAGAAGAACCTTCGTCTTAGAAGTTACCAGTTCCACACCCACACAAAAAGCAATTACTAACTTATGGGTAGCAATAGCTGCAAATAAATACCAAACTTTATCGACACTACCCTCCAAACCCACAGCCAATCCCTCGAAGACGGCGTGGAAACTTAAGGCTAACACTGCCAAGAAACCAGTGAAAGAACTTTTTAGTGAATCGTTCATGTGATGATGAGCATGTGACTGTTTCTCTACATTAATAGTCGTCTGAGAATTAAACAATTCTTTGTTTGAGGTGCTGATGTAACTTATGCTTCCATCATCTAATTTCGTTAAAGTTACTCTGGGTATTGAGAGTTCGTCCTTTGAACTACAACTTTTCACTGATAAAGACCGATGTAGAGCGTTGTTGTGCACTTTCCTGTCTAGTAACATATGCACCGTCTCTTCTATGAAATACACGAAGAAAAATCCAAAACAGAACACTATTTCCGACAGTGGGATATTTTTTCCAAATTCGGGTATAGCGTCCCGTTTCCCCAAAGACTCAAAACTTTCTCGAACTTCAGGTTGTAGATGAATAAACGTTGTAAATAGTAAGACGCCACCACCGAAACATAGTAATAATGATATTAACAAGTTTTTATCTCCGTCCACTGATTTTATCGAAATTAGTTTTGTTAATTTTATCGGTAGAATTCCTAACAGAAACGAACAAACTCCTAACACAGCCATTGATACGAATTTTGCTAACATCAGATCATTGTTTGCAGCTTCCTGCGCTGCCGAATTTTTTAATACACTCTCCATTTTGTATATAAATATATCACAGTGTTTATCACTATTACTCTATATGTATAGCTGCCTGCAAGGGTTTCAACTATCCAGTTAACAGTGCAGCGTCATCTTAACTGCATCTTACGGTAATCTGAAACAAAACAAATCAATGGATAAGCGTTGTTAAAGTTATTTTATATATTTCGTTATTTAACTATGCAACATATTTTGAAATAAAAGCAGATATACCTTAAATAATAAACAAATACACCACTCCTCCTAATGACCCACCATTACCATACTCGATAAGCATAAGCCAAACAATTTAATGTAATTCTCTACTTAACATTCCGATAATTTTCGCGTCATTTTAAAATAGTTGTTAACAATTTTAAGTACGTATAACTTATCAAGACCCTACATTCAAGGAAAATTATGCTTTAATATACTATATCGTAACTTTTACATTATCTTGAGTTTAACTTTGGAATTTATAAGCGTTAAGTTAAAACAGCAGGTATTCGGAAGATGAAAGTACAGCATTATACAGGGATGGCCAGAAGTACGGAATAAAATTCATATCTTTTAAGTTATTTTTTTTTAAAACGCCGAAACACGTTAACTGATTTTGATTTTTTCCCATCTTCCGGTTATATAATAATAAATTTTTCTTCAACCCCCTAATCCCCAGCTACCCCTACTTTTTTTTTCAAATGGAAACATAAGGTATGAGGGGGCTCGTTGAAAAGCTTATAGAAAACCGAATCCAGCCATA
>NW_019423565.1:0-3058 GCF_000390285.2 Anoplophora glabripennis | reverse complement strand
TAAGGCCGTGCAAACAGCTGCATTATACCCAATAATCAATACACAAATATCGGGTGTGAATCGTCCGCAAATGTGTAATTTAATATGTCATTACGCTGAAGCACCGCTATGCGGTTTGTACAGGGTGTAAGAATTGAGCGCTTGGGGGCATTTTAATAACGCATTCTTCAGAACGAAATAACAAAAAAATAACAAAAACGTGTATCCAAAATCAGTATTTATCGTTAATATTAAAAAAATTCTAATAATCCCTGCAAAATCCCTTCTTATATAACTAAATGTGATTTTATACATAGGCGCTCAACTCTATAATAAAAAATAGGGTGAACAAAATATGGGGACAAATATATTTGATAATTTTTCAATTATTTCCAAAACTTTGACCAAATGGAACAGAAAAACGGTTGGATGGACAACTTGTCAATAGACTCCCTTAATGTGACGTCACATATTTAGGCAACCCGCAACAAATTGTCATAGTTAAAATTGTACAATTGTGTACTATTTATATAGATACTATAAAAATGAACAACTACAAATTAATTTATTTTTACAAGAAGTTTTTAACAACAACCAACACGTCTGTTGGTTGTTGTTAAAATCTGTTATCATTGGCGTATTTTCTCTTCTTTTGTTTAATCTTGGCATTTTCTAGTTTTATTAAGTATTTTTATTGTTTTTCTTGGTGTTGTACTGTGTCAGTGTGTTTATCAAGTGGTTTTTTCTTCAACTGGTACTCTTAACTACCAAACTTTTCTTGAATAATATTCTGTTGCGAGACTACTTCACTTACTTGAAAGTATCTTTAATGCGCATGCTCAGTAACATTGATATAATTTTAATTTACAAAGGTATACTATAAAAGTCAATATTGTTTTAAAAAATTAAATACAGGGTTGATATTCGTAATACAGAAAAAAAGTTTATATAAAAGTTGTACAGAATCAAAAAACCTAAAGGACAAAATTAATTTGAAACACACAGGGCGATGAGTAAAAACGGGACACACCAAATATTATATTTTTTAAATGGAACGCCCTGTATATTTTTAAACATATGGATTTCTGAGAAAATTCTATATATGGCAACATAAACAGTTTAACATGTTAGTGCGGGGTTGCCAAGTTATGTAGAAAATACCTCGAAATTTAGAAAAAATTTTACCTCGAAGAAGTTGTATTAACTTTCAATTACTAACACTTGGAGCAAAAATATTAAACTATTAAAAAAGATTAAACTTGATTTTCTAAAATTTTTTCAAATGGAACACCCTGTATTTTCTTGTTCTATTTTATTAAGTATGTTCTACATCTAAAGTTGTTAGTTTTTAAGATATAACAACATTTCTGAAAAAACTTAATTTTTATTATTTTATAGAATACCACAAATAAATATTAACTAATAAAATTAACTCAAAATGGAATGATAAATTATGAACTCACAAGTTGACACAAAGTGACAGTTTTATCCAAAGCCATTTCGTAAATAATAAAAATTAGGTTTTTCCAGAAATGTTGCTCTATCTTAAAAACTAACAACTTTAGGTGTAGAACATACTTAATAAAATAGAACAAGAAAATACAGGGTGTTCCATTTGAAAAATTTTAGAAAATCGAGTTGGAACTTTCTTATAATGTTCGTATTATAAAAAATGCCCTGCAACATTTCTGGAAAAACCTAATTTTTATTATTTACGAAATGGCTTTGGATAAAACTGTCACATTGTGTCAACTTGTGAGTTCATAATTTATCATTCCATTTTGAGTTAATTTTATTAGTTAATATTTATTTGTGGTATTCTATAAAATAATAAAAATTAAGTTTTTTCAGAAATGTTGTTATATCTTAAAAACTAACAATTTTAGATATAGAACATGCTTAATAAAAGTTGAAGTGATATTATGTGAATAAAATAGAACAATAAAATACAGAGTGTTCCATTTGATTAGAAAATCAAGTTTAAACTTTCTAAAAATGATCATATTATAAAAAATACCCTGTATAAAATATCGATATTAGCTAATATAGGAGCCTTTGTCTAACATTTGCCTATAACTGTGTCTAATTATTTTGTTCAAAGGGTTAGTAGCTGAAAGTTGATACAACTTCTTCGAGGTCATGTTTTTTCCAAAATTCTAAGAATTTTCTACATAACTCGGCAACCCCGCACTAAAATGATAAACTGTTTATATCGCCATATATAGAATTTTCACGGAAATCCATATGTGTAAAAATATACAGGGTGTACCATTTAAAAAAGTAATATTTGGCGTGTCCCGTTTTTACTCATCACCCTGTATGTATCAAATTAATTTTGTAGTTTAGGTTTCTTGATTCTGTATAACTTTTATATAAACTTTTTTTCTGTATTATGCGTAACAAGGGAGTGATTTTACTTTCTCACACTAATAGCCCACCCTGTATATAAATTCTATAATTCGTAGTTTAATAGTTTATCATTTGGGGTTTGAAGCTTCTTAAATATTTTTAATATTTAATAATAAAAAAACATTTTTTGACACTTTTTTCAATTAAGGCCAAGGAAAAAATTTTTTTTTTTCGAAAACTATAGGTCCTTGTAGAGAATTTATTCAAGTTTTCAAAATCTCCCTGGGATTTACTGTGCAATAATTTTTCGATGAGATATCGTTGATTAAAGACAAAAGTGTCATTTTTCATTCAAACATCAATATCTCGGTAACCAATAGTCATGGGGAGATCTTTCAAAAAACAAATTCAAGCTGATTAAACAAGCCAACTGCCTACATTGATCGAGTTCCTGAATTACTGGCCACGTCTTGTAATCATTTATGAAGGGTCTATATGTATGGACCAGCCATCCTACTAATTTTTTATTTACGGACCAACTTTAACTTTTTTTGTTAGATACGTTAATTTTGAGGAAGGTACATAGTTCAAATAATATATGACGAAAACAGTTGAAATAAAAAAAAAATAAGAAAAACGTTATGTCAGAAGTATGAAAAAAAGTTACTCTGCATAAAAATCCATTGGATTGTTTTCCCTGAAAGTAGGTACTTCTCCAACAAAAAAGTGG
>NW_019423564.1:2309-3098 GCF_000390285.2 Anoplophora glabripennis | reverse complement strand
CCCATTGGGGATTGTCATTTGACCAATATCTACAATTATGGCGATGTACTGAGCCATTTAAACATAATGTGGCCTCGTCAGAAAAAATTATGTTGCTTAGAAAGTTTGGATTTTCATTACACCGTAACATTAATTGTTCACAAAAGTGCAACGAGCGGTCTGGATCATTCTAATTTAATTCGTGTATCAGCTGGGCTTTATATCCTTGATACTTTTCTGTACGAAGCAACTTTATAACATATGATTGGTCGACATTATTGTTTAGGGCTAGTTGTCTTGTTGACTGATGGGAATTTTCATCAATTTCCAGCAATACACTTAACTTGGTTTCTTCAGCGATTTGAGGTCGATCTTGTCGTGTCCTATTTCTTACACACCCAGTCTGTAAACTTGGCGACCAATTTACTCACCGTAGATAGTGCAATTGGTGGTCTGTCAGCATGTGTTTGATTAAACAGCTCACATGATTCCGCATGGGTTCGTTGATTTATCACCATATCCAACCATCACTAAGATTTCTATCCTTTCAAGTTCAGTAAAATGTGTCATTCCTTCTAAGCTCCAAAAAATTCAGTGATAAATTTGCGAAGTTATTAAGGTTATACAGGGTGATTCACAACTTATCCAAAAAAATTTGGGAATAGATGCGGCATGGGAAATGGAGTCAATATTGTAAAAAAAATTTTTGTAAAATCCTTATAGTTTCTGAGAAAAAAATTATTGAAGTTATAGCACATTAAACCACTACATAGCTGGACAACTGTAGTCTCTAGCGTCATTCGCAATACG
>NW_019423564.1:0-2087 GCF_000390285.2 Anoplophora glabripennis | reverse complement strand
TCATTTGTGTTAGTTCGTAGAAAGTGAGTAAGACGGACCCAAATGTGTTTACACGTGAGTGGATAAAATTTTGAACAATTGCTGTTGCAGCATCGGGTATGTCAAATGATTTTATTATTTAAAAACACAAATTAATTTTATTAATAATTAATAAAGGCAAAAGCATTTGAATTTGCCGATATAAAATAGGTGCGATAAAACTCTATTTACATATTTCTTTCCTTGCGAAAGTTTTTATCCGTTTTATCACGCCGCCATACCGGTCGCATTGTGCGAGGTCAGGTTTTACAGTGGACTAGTTTCCAGTGCCGTGCAGAAGTGTATTTTTAAATCAATTTCGAACTGACTTTTTTAATTTTTTATTTACAAAATTGTATTTGTAAGGGTCCCCTGTACATCCAGAATTTTTTTTTTGATAAGTTCTGAATCACCCTGTATAACGTACTAATTTGTGAAAATGTCAGGCTACAACAGTGGTGTTTTTGTTTCTAAGCAACGACCAAAATACGAAATTTAATAATTTTTATCAGTGACCTGAGTGTCAACAAAAAGAACCCTAATTTTTATTGCTAAACTTGCAAACTTTTTTCGTTTTTTTTTTCCTTAATTATTTGCATTTGTATCTTTTCCAAGTACAATTTCTGTTATGATAAATGACATCAAATAATTTTTTGAAATAAATGTAATTTTCTCGCATTATCGCGCTTGTTATTTGAGATAGACCTATCACTGTATTCGTAAGAGAAAGCTTTATCCGAATATGAAAAAATATACAGGGTGTTCCTTATGAAAAACAAATTTATGTATAATGTATATGTAGGTATAAATGATGAAATAACGAAGTAATAAAAAAAGTCAGATCAAATTGCTTGACAGGAATTTAACTCCAATGAATATAGAATGCAACGGCGGGATGCAACTTTAACGAAAACCAAAAAATGACAACATGATAATGTAGAAAATGTGATTGGAAAAAAGACTACGGGTCACAGAAAAGAAGTATCCAAGACATGTAGCAGAAGCTATTGGTATTGGTAGTATGGGTACGTACTGGAAAAAAAGATATATAAGGAAATAATTCAAAACATACTTATTGAAACGAAAAATATATTAAAGAAAGTTCTGTTGACTTTGGACCATTAAGCACAATATAGACGGAAAACAGTTAAGAGAAGGTGATATGGAAAATAATAAAAGACAACTACTCACCTACTAAATATTCTAGAAGAAATATTAACATCTAATTCTTTATCTATGATTTTCTGAGGAAAATTCAAAGGTTTAATATTCTACTACTTCCAAGAAAAAGCTTTTCCTTACCTTGCAGCTGTTACTAAGGTAGTCAGTACAACCCTGTACTTAAGTAACCTTTCCATCGATGGCATATAAAAAGATCCGTCCTTATTGATGTTTACTATGTTTTCTATTTGTGTAAATGTGCTGCCCTTACCACACATGTAACCAATTAAACGAAATAGTTCCGTATTAGGTAATTTTTCTGCTAACCTAACAGCTATTTCATTAGTTGCTGAATTGGATGGAGCACACACTAATATTCTGGCTTGTGGTTTGTTTTTCCATACCTACAAAATAAAATTTTAATTATAATTACAATGTAGTTTAAGAAAGTTATCTCTCTTGTATGAACTGATTCTTGCTCGAGTTCAAACCTACAAAATTAAAAAATATCATATCAATATCAAAATAGGAATATTGCTTGTAAAGAGTGACTTCGAAAATTGTCCATTTGGCAACTCGTTGAAAATTTTGTGCTAAGTTACTGTATATCATTAGAACGTGTTACTGAGAAAGTTCCAAGCTTTGGTTTAGGAGATATGATACATGTCATAATACTCGTAATCTCATGTATCGAGCATATCACTTTAAACCTTTAAGATTAACTGGTTTTTAGATGGCCTATCATCAAGGACAAGCTGGCTACTTAGGTTTTCGGGGTCACTGATTACGAATCCAGCAATCTAGTACCGCGGGGGGATGATAGGTGGCGCATTTGCCTGCAAGAGAGTTGTGTTTGAAAAAATATAAAGGTTTGCGCAACTGGCCGCCCGAGCACTTTTCACTTGGAG
>NW_019423563.1:0-3070 GCF_000390285.2 Anoplophora glabripennis | reverse complement strand
ACATTATTTATTGGCTTCCTAAAGCTGACTAGTCCCTGAAAATTTCATTATGTTTTCTTTTTCCAACAAAGAGTTATGTCACAAAAACTACTTTTGTAGTTGCATCTTTTGAGGCATATAACTTCAAAACGGTGCGTTTAAGAGGTTATGTTTATTAGAGGTTTTAGTCATATTTTTTTATGCACTATCACCACCCAAAGTTTGTAACATACTTTACGGGACACCCTGTATAATTTTTTTCTTATTTTCGGTAGTTTTGATATCGTTAAATATAAACCCAGACGAGAAAATTGGGCGGTCTCTCTCGCCGGTAACTCGGAGTCGTTCCTCTCGGAACTATCGCCGTATCAATATTGTCTCATATATCGACTCGGTCCGAGCGTCTCCGCATATCTACCTTTGTGTTTCTAAGGTCCGAGCGGGCGACATTATGGCGTTCCAGTGTGTCCACCGGCCGCGCGAGCACACAGTTTCAATGGCCATTGTTCGTCCATGCTTCAGATACTCGAAACAAACGGAACAATCACGGCTAACTTTAGTTCTGCACCGTGCATTTCCAAACTGACCACCGCCACGAACTTATCTCAACGCCTTCTTTATCATTACGTGGCCGTGTGACGTCTACAATTGCGGTATCAATTGTTTGTCCTGGGCATAGCCGACGCCGATGTGAATGCGTTCGTGGGTTAGGGTGGTATTGACATTGCCCCCGTCTGAATGTATCAGGGGATGAATGGAGTCTGTTCGGAAGTTGGCCGTTTGTGTGTGTGTCGATTTTGGCGGCGTTAAATTATTAATCGGGACTCGTCGATGTCGGGAGGAACTTTGGCAGTAATTTAACTTTTTGGAATTCGCGTAATTAGACCAACAAAAAGGTCCGCGTATACAGTCAGTGTGCTGGAAGTTTGACTGCTATAATTGCAAGAGAAACTTCTTGTAACATGGGCTGTAAACTCAACCACTTTCGAGAAAAATGTAAAAAGTCGGCTTGATCACAATTTATTTACAATACCTTAGTAATAGACACCAGTTTATATAAATATCATGTCTTTAAATCAGATGAATTCCATCAATATTCAGGGGTTCCGCAAGGCTCAATCCTGGGGCCATCGTTGTTTGTTATTTTTGTTAGTAAATGAAAGTTCGGAGTGAAATTATTGAGTACAATCTCACTAGATATTGAACATTTTGATAATTGTATTCATTTGTATATTTGAACTACTTTCACTCAAATATAGGCGCTACTTAAATAAATTCTTCACGTAAACTCATATGTGGTGTACTGTCAGAATAAATGTCTTCATTACTTAGTGATCCCACCCTCTTCCATATCCAGATGCATTGTCTTTGTTTGTTCCCACCGTCCCATTAGGTTATCTCGTGACTGTNTATCTCTGGTATGGTTGTAACAATTTGATTCAAATCTGGTATGATGTTAATACTTACGAATGTCTATAATTTACTGCAAAATTTACAAATTTTTTGTAGGTCAGTGGCGTAGAAACGGGTAGGGTAGCGGGATTTTTTTGCCCCAACTTCTACGCCAATGACCTAATACTTATTTGGGGTAAATTTTTAGATTCCTTGGACAATTTGGCATAATACTTGTTTGAAATCGGTAAAGTGTCTCGTTCTGCCGAAAATCTCAATAATGTGGGAGGCCGTTCTTCTGATAAGGAATCAAGTTTAGTTCAGTTTAGCAGTTATTAAATTACGGTTGAAAACAATATTAAACAATACGTCTCTACACTTCGTGTATTATTTTTATAGCATTTATAGTGTGGTGAGTTTCCTTTCTGAGCTCTGTTTTATGTTGCACTACAGTGCGGTACACATTCAATGATACCTCCTTTACATTTCATTTATGCTATTCTGAAACTATTATAAGTATTTTTGCTAATTTAACGTTTCATTTATGTCAAATTAGATATAATTTGTTTAAAAAAATTACACCCCTCATTGACAATTGATGTGAGGCTCATATTGTAAGTCTGCGCTTTGGGAGTATGTATTCACAAAGATTGCTATGCAAAACATAAAAATAATGACATTATCTGTCATCAGGAATTGTTAATTAATTATAAAGATTTGCAACAGTACTTACCATTTGTCAAAATATTGTTGAATATTCAAGTGAAGAATACGCTGATATGATTTTTGTGTACGGATATTGTCATGGTCGTGCTCGAGAAGCAGAAAGCAAAATTTTATGAGTGAAACTATTGTAACAGAAGTGAGTGAATTTTACTCAAATCCGAGTTTCTGCTTACTACCAAGTGAGTGACTTTTAACTCTATTCTGAGTATGTAAAATCAATTAAGAGATGGACTTGTCTCTAATATGATTTAAATTTAATTATCATTGAGTAATTTTGTACAGTGTAAGAAAATTTTCAACGGGGGCGGCGCCCCAGATCCCCTCCCGCACCAGGTGCCACTGCTTCCATTTCATGAATATCTGGAGTGGTTTTGAACCACTTTACATTCTCATATTGTACGTTGCAGATACCTAAATAAGTGCAGGTAACAAGTTAACCAAATGTTAATCGAGGCTCGATATATTATTGTTTTTAATTATTGAAATTAAACCACTGCAATTAAACATAATTTTCATTAAAATAACCGGATTAATGGACACTTGTTCAACACTACGCCACGAGATGGGGACGATGGGACTAGACAAAGACAACGCACGACAACCATAGGATGGAGTGGGGTCACTCAATGAGTATATTTACTCCGAGTTAGTTACAAGTGTATCAAATATGAGTTTATTTGCAAAATTTATTTAACGGGTTGATGTACAGGGATGGCTAGAAGTACAGAATAAAATTAATATCTTTTGAATGAGTTAATTTTTTTTTAAACGCCGAAACACGTTAACTGATTTTGATGATTTTTTCCCATCTTTCGGTTATATAATAGTTAATTTTTCTTCAACCCCCTAACCCTCAGCTACCCCTACTTTTTTTTCATATGGAAACATAAGGCATGAGGGGTCTCGTTGAAAAGCTTATAGAAAACCGAATCCAGCCATACCAAATAAACAAGTTTTATTTTTTCAATAGCAA
>NW_019423562.1:2629-3060 GCF_000390285.2 Anoplophora glabripennis | reverse complement strand
GAATTGTGGCAAAAAATAGAGGAAAACTGTAATCTCCTCAGAGAATGTCATGGTATTATTTAGTTTGATATTTTTTCCAGAAATAATGTTATTTCCACAAAAAACCGCCAACGGCGTATTCTTTTCTTGAGCGGACGCCTTAGTAGCAGGTCACTGGTTAAAAGCAGGAGGTTTTTATCAAATAAACGGATTACCATAAAAGGTCTAATTAAGTGAATATGCTGTAGTACATTACATTGCATTCCGTCAACGCATTATGAAGATATGACAGAAAATATACAGGGTTGTGATTTAATAACGGATAAATTCAATAAAAGAGTGTGTAATTTTTTTAGGAAAAATCCTCGGACACGTCGATTTTGTTTTTAGATTGCGCATATTTTGACATAAAATGTAGATATACAGGGTGCCTCAAAAAAGCGTGGCAGAAA
>NW_019423562.1:0-1759 GCF_000390285.2 Anoplophora glabripennis | reverse complement strand
CAAAATCGACGTGTCCGAGGATTTTTCCTAAAAAAAATTACACACTCTTTTATTGAATTTATCCGTTATTAAATCACAACCCTGTATATATTTTTTTGTAAACTTGTTAATAACATTCGACTTTCTCAAAAACGATACAAGATATCGACTGATATATGGTTTAGCTTTTTTAGCAGAGTGAGAGAGAAATCGAACTATGAAAGAAAAATTACAAATTTGGCAACGCCGTCAAAGATGTATAAATTTAAATGGATAATTACGTCTGCTCCTGTATAATCCAGACATATTGAATATGGGTTTAAACTTGGAAAAGAACATTATCACGAATATCATTTTGACATGTGTTGCCAAGATAATTACTATTAGACAAAAGAACGACGGGGCGTTGTTATAGAGCTAAAAACTTTCAAAAGTAACTTGGGTCGAGCGTACGCTGTGTACGTGTATGTTGTGAGCTGTGAGCTCTGTGATTATTGATAAATTTTAACTATATTGAGACGCTTACTTAATTAACATATCTGACATATCAGTTACATATGGCATATGCAGTGTGCGGACATTTGGTTCAGTTGCTGCATGTGTTGTACAAATCAGTAAATTACTGCTTTTTACAAATTTTTATAACAGTATCTTCGCCATTTGGACGTAGTGATCATATCAGTGTCGTACTCTGAGTGGGATACCGTTGCAGCGCGATACATGTTTTACATCCATAAGCGCTTATGATAACATAACTATGACTAATTGTGTTAAATGTGTCCGCGAGAAGAACGACGGATTTGTAGGATGGGAAGGGTGCTGTAACAGACGGTTCCACTATTCCTTTGCAAGACTCTAATACTGACTTTTTGATGTTGACCAAGAGCAAAAATTTGTTTTACTTATGCCCAGACTGCAAAATCAAATGTAACATCGTACAGAGAACATCGGTTGCTGCTTATTCTGAAAATCTTGAAACAATCCACGCAGCGGTCCCAAACATAAGTACTTGTTCACACGAAAAAATAGATTCTGTTGTAAACAACTTATCGTCGATTATTTAAAGTCGGAAGTTTTTAACTTTATGAACAATTAATGAGTTAGAACCAAAGATCGATAATATTTCTACTTCAGTACGATCCGGTCTTAAAAAATCATATGCGACTGCTGCCTCTGGTTCTACCGCCTCTACTTTTGTTATTAAACCAGAGAATAAACAGGCGGTATCTGTCACTAAGTCCGACATGCTTCAAAATCTGAATCCAGTTAGTTAAACAAAGTTAGAAACGCTAGAGACGGAGGATTGGTAGTTAGCTGTGGCAACATCGGCGATTCAAGCAAATTCAAAGAGCATCACAAAAACTTTCGGACAAGTACATCGTTGAGGAATTGGCAGTTTTACACCCTAGAATTAGGGTAGTTGGAATTACGGAGAAACTCGATGCTGTAACTATTTTGTATTACCTAAAACA
Source organism: Anoplophora glabripennis (assembly GCF_000390285.2). Lineage (NCBI taxonomy): Eukaryota > Metazoa > Arthropoda > Insecta > Coleoptera > Cerambycidae > Anoplophora > Anoplophora glabripennis. The sequence goes on along the minus strand of NW_019423562.1, from coordinate 308 downwards.
GGGGTCGGCAAGTAATTTTAGGTGGGGTCCGGATACTTTTGAAAACTTTTAACGAGGTCCAGAAAAAAAAATTCACATTTCTTATTTTTTATTTTAATTTGGACTCAAATTTAATCTGCTTACTAACCATTTTTTAAATAATTTATTTGAGCAATTTATACTTTAAAAAAGTTTTTGGCGGTCCAGTATTTTACCTTCCGCGGTCCGGACCTGGACCGCGGTCCGCCAGTTGCCGACCCTTGACCTAAAACAACAAAATTAAAATGTTATAAACTCTAACTGTTCTTGTAAAGTTATTTCTGTGACTA
>NW_019423561.1:0-3069 GCF_000390285.2 Anoplophora glabripennis | reverse complement strand
CTAGTTTACTTAACTCACTTATACACTTATTATTGACATTAGTGACAGTCGATGTTTAATTTTATTTTGAATAGCACAAGCCTACTATGATATACTAAAATGAATGAAAATAAAATTGGATTCACAAATTTTCTACAAACGTGTTTTTCTTAAAAATTGTTGCTTTAATTAAAATTTTGCAAGAGACCAATTCGATAGACAATTGAACACTTTACACGAAAATAGTACCCCTTTGACAAAATTAGCAGTGGCGTAGAAAATATTTTTAAAAAAGGGTCACGTTGACCCCGTCTCTACGACACTGCTGCTCATAAAATTTTGAGCAGTACATCAAACATTGGTCTTAAGGTGCTAACTACGCATAGCAAATTTGAAATAGAAATGTTCAGGCATTTTGGAATTATTGCAGACAATGTTTAATTNTAATGATAAGGTGACAGAAGCAAGAATGTAAGTAACTATTAAATAGGTATATTTTACAAATTATATATAAATAGATTTTGATTATTTTTTTATGCTGAATCTGAATCCTCAGCCCAAAAACCGATTTGCCAGGTTATTTTTTAGTAAAATGCTAAAATAACCACTAAATAGGGTGAAGTAGTGAGGATGAGGTAAAGCTTTATAATGAAAAGCAACAATTTGTACATACTAGAATTTTAAAATAATATTTTGAGCAGTAGAAAAAAATATATCCAAATCAATCCACATCCACCCCTATGAGAGGGTTAATTTCAGTTCTAAGACCAAAAAACGAATATTAGTGCAAAACAATGTGAAAAACCATAGCCTTGTATTTTATACTACCAAATATAACTGTGGGTTGATAAATAACAGTTGCAAAAATACATATAATGTAACTTATCTCTCAAAGGGTTGGAAATCATCTATAGTCCAAAGTTCCACTTACCCCTTTAAGTCACATATTTTTCTATTAAATATTTCTGCCTGAATTTTGTTAACGCGGGTTTTTGAGGTCGCTGACTATGAACCTGAAGCCCGAATACGAAAATTCTCGAATAAAAGAAGGCGTATCTAATATGGCGGATGTAAAAATCGGAATAGCATTCAAACTTTGAAGATTATTGCTGAAACTTGTTACTCGATCGTTTTCAATGTCGCTAATCACAATATAGGTAACAATGTATTAACATTTTTAGAATTAGAATTGGCTTAATATCTTTGAAGGTAATTTTAATTTCTTGTTAGTAAACCTTTTTTATTTTGTATGTGTACGGGTTAGTATTAATTGCATTACATTGATCATATGCATGTTTCAGTGAAGAAATTAATAAGATGCTGGTCGTGTTTTATCTAAGAGTACTGCTAATCATCGGCGGAATACTATGCTCAAGAGTAGCGTTTTACATCCTTGTAGTGGGTTATATATGGATGGGATACGTAACAAACGCCGAACTAGTCTTCTACATCCTTTACATTTTTAAAGATCTTCGACATACCTTGGGTGTAATAATACCATTTGGTATGGGCAGAGCAGCAGAACTATACTCCGCTGTAGTAAGGATAAACAGGGTAATAAAAGCTGAAGAGTTACCTCCCAAGAAAGGAACAGATGAACCAACTCTTAAACCTCTGATAGAACTCAAAAACGGCACAGTCCACATAAACAAACATACAGTACTGAAGGATGTAACTTTCAGGACCGACTCTGGATTAACTCTTGTGACTGGTACTGTCGGATCTGGAAAGAGTTCCTTGTTAAAAACTATTTTGCAGGATTATCCTTTGACTAGCGGTCATGTGGTGACGCATGGACGAATTTCATACGCTTCTCAAGAACCGTGGCTTTTCCCTTCATCTATAAAACAAAATATATTATTTGGGGAAAATTATGACGAAAAAAGGTACATCTTTTGTAATATTATACTTAAACCATAGTGTACTATTTATGATAGCGACATCATATGGGAGATAGTAATAACACAAATAGCGAATTTTTGTGTTAAAGCAATGCTTTCTAGATATTTTAGAAGAATAAATTTTAATCAAAACAGAAGAATTCGAAATGTATCTTTGAACAGTAGAAATAATGTAGGACATCCAATCTCAATTTCGAAAATTGTTTCCATTTCTGGTTAAAGTGGAAATGATAGAAAAATGTTTTATTCATGAAATTAGATCATTTGTTACCTATTTTACAATTATCTAATATGGCATCACTAACGTCAGTTATTTTGGATTTTGGGCTTCTAAAATATAGATATGTTTCGATGTTTAAAGGATAATTATGTCAAACCGTCTTTCGGTTCTTTTTTTAAGAAATTTAGTTTTAAGTCTAAACTAGAAGGTGTTGTTTGTGTAAGTACCTTAGGTCAATATAAACAAAAAAGTTCTAAAACCTAAACTTCAACGTTTTCAAGATAAAATTTATATGGAAGTTCGACAAATTCTAAACAAAACTTACAAAATAAAAGAAATTATATTATAAACTAAAACTGTTCACTTTTAAACGTAACAATAATATACAGGGTGTTTGGAAAAGTTAGTACAAAATTTAAAGAGGTGAAAGTAGAGCCAAAAATAGTAAAAAAAGTTAAGATAACGGAATGAAAATTGTAGGTAATAATCATACCATAAGGGTCTTTAAATACCGTAAGTTTCATCAAAATGGGTTGTAAATAAGGATAGTTTTGTAACTACTTCTAACAGAAATTTTTCGAATTTTTTTTATTCCTTTGAATAATCAAGCAAATAATATTAATTTTTAATGAATTAGACTCTTTTGAAGAAAAAATGTCTACTTTTTTTTTCGAATTCGCAGAAATAATTATTTTTTAAATAATGTATGGCTCAGAACAGTAACGTTTTTTAAAACATTTTTACATAGTAGGCATTTTTCATAGTGACAGTTTTATTGTAATAATAATAATAATATCTCTACTGCTCATTCTAACTACGAGAATTAGCCCAGAAGTCGGAGACTTGTGCGGGAGAGGAGGCGGCATATTATTATTACGCAGGCCGCATTTGCGCCCAGGAACGACTTATGTTGGTAGGCCCTAACCACCATTCAGTGCAGGAATGAGGGAAACCTGGAAAACCTCATTA
>NW_019423560.1:2612-3066 GCF_000390285.2 Anoplophora glabripennis | reverse complement strand
CTTGAGTGAAGTGTCCAAAGCATGCCATTTTACACCTAAAACGGTACAGTAACCCATTATTGTATTTTTTCTCACACGATTTATTAAAAAATAACTTACATGCAGTTGGGTCCAGTAGAACGTGCCGGCAAAACCTTTCCCTTCCAGATTGTATGTTGAAGCCCCTTAACCTTGTAGGTCTCCGGTCGTCGCTGTCTCTGTTTCAAAGGTTCCGGTGCATCAACCGTTTCACGGCGAAGCAAGAAGAGCGCCAGAAGAAAGGGCCCTAGCCGGCGGGGCCCAGCCAGGACAAAAGGAGGTCCCACAAAGCGCCTACACCGGCCGCATTTGCGGTCGGGGTAGACGACGGATGGGGCCCACCTACGAAGGCTGTCCAGGCCTACACGAGATGAGGCAGGATAAAGAGGGATAATCCCCCTCGATCCCAAATCATTGAGGCCAATTTCTAGCCATA
>NW_019423560.1:0-1504 GCF_000390285.2 Anoplophora glabripennis | reverse complement strand
ACTAAAGTTGGTAAAAATATATTTTATTGCAAAAAAACTTGAAGCAGTATATATAATCAAAGTAACTTACATACATATAACATTAGGTTAAATAAAATACAACTAACCGACTTTAGTTAAGCAAAATAATAAAAAATAAGTCGATAGTAGATCAATCCCTCAGTTTTCCACATACTCATTTTACTAAAGTTGGTAGAAATATATTTTCTTACAAAGAACCTTAAGCACTATGTAATATCAATAAAATTCATATGTATATATTATTAAGAAGGCCATGGAATCCATGTCAAACAAGGTAATCGTGACTTTTGACGTTATTTGACCATTTTCTTTAAAATCGTTGTGTTGTACAATTGAAAAATGGAGCGGTTTGAGAAATACGTTTTATGCAAGTTTTGCAAAAAAGTTAGTGAAATTAAAATGTATCATCGGAACCTAAAATTTTTAATGTATTTATTACAAGAATGCGGGCCAGAAATTTATTCGCCAAACTTGTTTGGGATTATTAAAAATCATTTGCTTCTTGTGTGTAAGAAATATGGAGCTCTTCGTGGATCACAGCATAATAAGACTGTTTCAAAGTACTACATTTATTTTTTGAAACATAGACATTTTATAAATTTTAGTGAATGTGTGCTTGTTTATTCCCCATTAAGAAAAGAAGACGTGGCTGAGGAATTTCAGCAACATTTGGACGCTTTAATTGAAACTACTAAAAGTACATACTTGGTAAATAATTATTTATAAATGATTTGTACTTATTAAATTATGATAGAATAAATTTGAAGTTAAATATAAATGTCATTTTATTTATAAATGTCAAAAAATTTCCAGTGTAATTTCATGCTCCTTACCCCAAGGAAGAGAAAAAATTCCGGAAATTTTCTTAGTTGCTATAGTAACGCTACAAAATACAGGCCTTTAATTGGCTGAAAAATACTATTGTGAAATTTTCTTTAAAATTTTAAAAGTTAGATTTCTTACAAAAATGACCAACCAAGTTAGATTTCTTACAAAAATCACAGATGAGCTCTAACGCTCCCGAAGCTCATTAAGCTTCCCGTCTAGGTCAGGCCACACACCACCGTGGTCTATGAGGTCAGTACCTACCTACGACGAAGACCCCTAAGGGTATCCAGCTCATTAGTTGCATTCTCAAAGGGGACCTCAAAACCAAAACTTTTAGTGCCTAACCATACAAAAGATTATAGAATCCTAGTACTCATAGTAGATATATAATCAAATTCCCTTTTACCCTTAGGTGTCGGAATTACAAATAATTTCATATAATTAATTTCCTAACTATTTATATACAAATTTTCTCCATTGCTTTTTGTCTCTTGGTATTAGCTTTGCTTCTTGCCATGACTTGCCTCTATTTTCTAATGCTTTTTCTGGTGTGCTGTCCCACGTTTCCCTTGGTCTTCCTTTCCTTCTTTTAGCTTGTATTTTAGCCTCCCATATCCTTTTAACTTGTCTGCTATTATTCATTCGTTGTAAGTGC
>NW_019423559.1:3288-3801 GCF_000390285.2 Anoplophora glabripennis | reverse complement strand
ATCTAAGGCAACGATGTTGATAACGCTCTTAAATCTTGTTACTTGAACTGGTTTCCTTAGTCGACAGTATAAGGAGGATACGAAGCGTTCTATCGAGTTAGGAAGGAAAGCTTTGACTACTACAGTAAGGAATCTCTGACTACTTAGGAATACTCTGATTATAGATTAAAGGAGTGAACTTTAGTTGTCACTGTTGCTGCTGCTGTTGATGTTGTTGTTACTGTTATTGTTGTTGTTGTTGTTGTAACTGTTGCTGTTGTTATCAATAGAATCAATTACAACGACAGCAACTGCAGCGTTAACTACAACTAGTACTACAACAACAACTACTACTACTACTGCAACAACAACGACGTCAACAACAGAAGCATAAGCACCAGCAAGATCAATAACAGCAATAACAACGGCATCTAATCTAAGGCAACGATATTGATAACGCTCTTTAATCTTGTTACTTGAACTGGTTTCCTTAGTCGACAGTATGCGTAGGAGGATACCGAACCGTTCTATCGA
>NW_019423559.1:2676-3271 GCF_000390285.2 Anoplophora glabripennis | reverse complement strand
TAAAATCTTGTTACTTGAACTGGTTTCCTTAGTCGACAGTATGCGTAAGGAGGATACGAAGCGTTCTATCGAGTTACGAAGGAATGCTTTGACTACTACAGTAAGGAATCTCTTACTACATAGGAATACTCTGATTATAGATTAAAGGACTGAACTTCAGTTGTCACTGTTGCTGCTGCTGTGTTACATGTTATTACAGTCGTTGTTCCTGCTGCTGCTGGTGTTGTTGTTGTCGTTGTTGTTGTTATTGTAGCTATTACTGTTGCTGTTGCAGTTGTAATCGATAGAGATTTACTCTATAACTATACTATAACTCGTTGTTATTTAACAACGCCAGCAACAGCAGCGGTAACTACAACAACTAATAGCAACTACTACTGCTACTACGGCAACAACGACCGCAACAAAAACAACAGAAGGGGCAGCATCAGCAAGATCAATAACAGCAATAACAACTACATCTGATCTAAGGCAACGATGTTGATAACGCTCTTAAATCTTGTTACTTGAACTGGTTTCCTTAGTCGACTTATGGCGTAAGGAGGATACGAGGTGTTCTATCGAGTTAGGTAGGAATGCTTTGACTACTACAGTA
>NW_019423559.1:0-438 GCF_000390285.2 Anoplophora glabripennis | reverse complement strand
ACACTGTCGACTAAGGAAACCAGTTCAAGTAACAAGAATTAAGAGCGTTATCAACATCGTTGCCTTAGATTAGATGCCGTTGTTATTGCTGTTATTGATCTTGCTGGTCCTTATGCTTCTGTTGTAGTAGTAGTAGTAGTTGTTGTTGTTGTTGTTGTTGTACTAGTTGTAGTTAACGCTGCAGTTGCTGTCGTTGTTATTGATTCTATTGATAACAACAGCAACAGCTACAACAACAACAGTAACAACAACATCAACAACAGCAGCAACAGTGACAACTAAAGCACACTCCTATAATTTTTAATCAAAGTATTCCTAAGTAGTCAGAGATTCCTTACTCAATCAATGCATTCCTTGCTAACTCGATAGAACGCCTCGTATCCTCCATACGCTTACTGTCGACTAAGGAAACCAGTTCAAGTAACAAGATTTAAGAGC
>NW_019423558.1:0-3277 GCF_000390285.2 Anoplophora glabripennis | reverse complement strand
CGAAACTATCAACTTTCGGATAAGGCATGTTTGCGCCAATGGTCACCATTTCACGTGCAGTATCTTCAGCTTTCGATTTTCCGATTGTTAATGAATCACCCTGTATAGTTACTCCTTCAGTTTGGTGATAAAACTGATCCTCAAAGAAGAAGATCCACCTGGTGCATACTTTCGCCTAAGTCTACTAAATTTTCATATTTACCTTCTACTGTGAGTCCTCGATTAAGTCCTTTAAGATTATTCACGATTAGAAATCGAGTAATTTCCGATTGTCTATTTTCTATTAAAAACAATAGAAAACAGACGAATTTGTATTCCAATGTACCTTTTCAAAATAGTAGAAAAAATTATAAGATTCTGCACAACATTGTGCAAAGGATAAACAAAACTGACAAAACAAAAATAAAATGAAGTAAGTTTTCCAAAAACAAACGATTATTTCTTCATAGAATTTCTGAAGGTAATTTTTATTTAGTTCAAAGTATCACGCACCTTTTAATCATATGATCAATTCTTATTTGGAATACAATAATTAAGATATTTTCATTCATCCTTTGGAATTTGTTGGATATTTAGTTGAGCTGATTTCAATGGATATCGCACCGGTGAAAATTGGTTTATGAATGTACGATTTAACTTTTCACGAGCAACCATTTATTAAGGTTAAATTGATGTACCTAAATCGATTGTAAATAATAGTAATCACAAGGATTACCCAAAAGTCAAGAGATACATTTTCTTAAGATAATTTAAACGTATACCATCTTTAAAACGTGATATACAGGGTGTTATAAAAAGAGTGTAAAATATTTAAGAAGGTAATAGTATGAACCAAAATAAGCAGAAAAGTCTCAATAAACATGGGTCCGCAAAGTAACGGTTGCGGAGATATGGAATGTTTTATGTTTTTTAGCCCCTTTTTTTATTTTGCAAAAACGTTGTGTATTTTCTTATAATAGTTGGTTGATGTTTAGTGAAATAAACAGTACGTATTTGACAGTTGTTCTCAGTGCACAAGTTTTCTTTCGCTATGGCTGGTTACTCTAACGCAGAATTAACAGACATGCATTTCATGTATGGTCGTGCTAATGGGAACGCCACCGAAGCGCNGATTAATCAAAAGTGTCAAGAAATCCAAACCAAGGAGGGTGTTTTCGAAAGAGTTCGAATATCGTTGAGACGAAGATGTCGTGCCTGCTTGGAAATGGACGGAGGGCACTTTGAACATCTTCTGTAACTTTGTTTTTTGTTTGTTAAAAGCTTCCTTTGTCGGTTTATTCCTAATAAAATAAAATGTTTGAAAAACGAATAGTAGTCCATATCTCCGCAACCGTTACTTTGCGGACCCATGTTTATTAAGACTTTTCTGCTTATTTTGGTTCATACTATTACCTCCTGAAATATTTTACACTCTTTTGTTAACACCCTGTACAATTTTTAGAAAATAACATAATTTTCGGTTTGATATGCTTACTAATAATAAATAAGTAATAAAAATCTTACCTAATATTAAACTAAAAAAAATTATTCAGTTTAAAAAAAACATATTTGTAAATTTTATACAGTGTCAGGTAAGCATGTGGCATACTCTCGTGAGTGTCCGGGGAAGGTCAAAATAACCATAGTTTATCATAAAAAAATCCTAAAGTGCCCCTTAACGGAGATACAGAGCCCCAAAGGGGTACCCAATTTAAAGAAATTCTAATATTTTATGTAGGTCAGAAAGGCTCATAAAACCATACTACAGTAGATGTTTTACACTGTCAGGGAAGTCAGGAACAGACTTGCCACCACACTCGTTGGGCCAAAATTTTGACAGGTGTCATTTTATAGACCTAAAAATTGAATTTTTAAATACTTTGGCCATTCCTCTTTAAAAAAGGTACTTTGCATTTGTTTCGATAAAATTAGTTTTCGAAAAAATTTTTGTATAACACATCATTGAAATAGTCCCCTTGCAATAGTGCAAAGTACAGACAAAGCACCAACAAAGGTTCATGGTTAACATATGGGCGAGGATTATTGGGAAGACGTTAGGTAGAATACCTAACTAAAGTACGAGTAATATTTCTACTAAATTTATTCTTGCTTTACAATTTTAAAGACAGTAAATACGATAGTTGTGGATACTCAAATACACAAATACTCAAAACTCCTGAAAAAACAATTACATTCTCCTGTACAAGACACCCATATAAGTTCGCCTTTGTGGTCTTCAAAATTACTGGATATATGAATAAAGTGGTGGTACAATTTTTATTAAACGAATACCGGCATTTACACAAATAATTTTGTACTTTGTTAGGCGAAACAGGGTTTCAATTTCTATTCTTATGTTTTTGTCGAGGTTTTTGTATATCAAAATTGACTAGGATGTCTGGATCTAGTTGGATTCTATTGATTTTGTGTTAAAACCTGTTGGTAGTTTTCTAACTGGTGTTCTTTCTCACTAGGTCTTTAATTTCTTGTGACATGACATTCCAGGCGAATGAGTAAGTGGCTGATCCAATACCACTTAGGGTCGGAGTGGTACATTTGGTTTGTGGGCTTTTGGAATGCAATAAAGCAGAAACATTCTTAAGTCGCTTAGAATAAGACCTCTGTGTAAACTGCCTGGGAATGTTAAAGACTCGAATCGCAGTGGCCACTTCTTTCTTTCTCAACATTCTCGATGAGATTGTGATTTTATACAGGATGTCCGGAAGAGAAATAGGTCATATTTCCAGGGCACAGGCTTCCTTGAGTGAAAGTAAACTGATTAAGATCAATCAGTTTCAGAAATTTTTCTGAAGAAGGGAGCTATATGATTTTCGAAACATCAACAGGCCTAAACTGACGACGCAACGTGGTAACCAAACTCATAAACATAAAACACACCACAGAAATGAGACAACCCCCAAATCCAAAAGCCAAAGGCTTGTGCGGAAGGGGGCTACACTTGAAAAAACGCGGACAAACACCCATTATCCATCGACATTGCCAGTGGGATCGAACCCGGACCAGAGTAGGAAGCCTAGCCGAGAAATGCTTGCCACCGCACTCTCGACCGACTGCGCTACCGCGGCATTGTTCAAGGGCTGAACATTTGTTTGCAAATAAATTTATTTTGTGTTAATTTAAAGATATTTCTATCACTTATGAAATATGAATATGAACTTATTTTGTACCTGAAACATAGCGGTCGCTAAAAGTACCTTAAACAATATTTAGTTCTTTGTCGTATTTTTTTGTCGGTGGAGATTTTAAGAAAACACATATGCATATGAAATGTCACTTT
>NW_019423557.1:1572-3069 GCF_000390285.2 Anoplophora glabripennis | reverse complement strand
TGTAGGATTGTATTTGCACATGGGGGATGACGTTGTAGCCATCGTTCCCAGTACAACCTAGTCGCCGCAAGCGCATTTTTTCCGACTGCACCATATACTAACACCATATCGACACGTTCGTAAATAATAAGTGCATTGTTTTCTCGGTTCATTGTAAAACAAATTTGTACACAAACTAAAAAATTAAGCAAAGTAAGAAATACGAATCTCATTTTTAATGTAATCGGCACGCTATTCTTATTTTTTGCTTCTTTATAAAAATTACACTGTCGCTATCATGGAATTACAAAATAAAAACTTTGTCTGGAATCTTTCACTTTTTAACACTGATGGGTCGATGGACGATGCTTAATATTTAATAATTAAGAGAATAATGAATTCAATACAAATACAAAATCAGTTGACTGCACACATTTTTTTGACAATGTAACCTACCTTCTTTTAGAATTACTAGTATTAGGTTAAACCGACTTAAATTATAAGGTTGCATCTCGGGTTGCATAAAAACATTTCCAAAGTTTTTAATAAATAACTCAGGGTCGGCCTTCATTTTCTTTGAATAAATGAACTTCAATTAAAAAAAAATGAAACGCGAAGATCAAATATCATCAGGAAGCTGTAGGTCAAGGGTCCGCAACTGGCGGACCGCGGAAGGTAAAATAATGGACCACCAAAAATTTTTTGGAAGTATAAATTACTCAATTAAATTATTTAAATAGTTTTCTATTGATAAAAATACGTTTGAGTGCCATCCTCATCATTTCCACTACAATTGCGTGATTGATTTGAGTTCTTAATGGTTAGTAGGTAGATTAAATTTGTGAGTGCAAATTAAAATAAAAAATTAGTAAGGAATGTGAGCTTTTTTGTGGACTTCATTAAAAATTTTCAAAAGTATCAGGACCCCACCTAAAATTACTTGCCGACCCCTGCTGTAAGTTAATGTTTATAGATTATACACGCCACATCCTGTATATTTAGATCCAGTTATTCTACAATTGAAAGAACTTTCAGACACGCAATCCTTCATTTAAAACATTTGCTCTTAATAGACAAGGCGAAATCGGCGGCTTCGTATGAAAAAATTAGTGGAATCGATTTTTTTGCATAATCACCTCCGTGAGATGTCTCTGAATGAGGATCAAAATGTTACCGGCCGGTAACCTGGTCACAATTTTTTTAAACTAATTTTTTTTTAAACAAATTGCAAAAATTTATTTAGGTATTTTGGGGTATTCTAAACAAAATAGTTCCTATGAACTATGCCCCTAAAATCAACGGTTTCTGAGTTATAAACAATTTAAAGTACGAAAAAATGCAAAAACGGTCATTTTCAAGACTCAAAAACAATAACAAAAAATCAAGTTTTTGATGTTACTAAAGTTTAAAAGTAATCTTTAAACATACCTTGACAAAATACGGAGGAGTTATTTGGTGTAATTACATTGCAATGCGTATTATTTTACCTATTAACAATATACATTTTGACTTGCGAGC
>NW_019423557.1:0-685 GCF_000390285.2 Anoplophora glabripennis | reverse complement strand
TTTTTTATGTAAATGTAACGTAAAATTAATTGTATATCACGATCTTATATTTTCCACAAATACTAATTTTAAAATCACAAAAAGTCATCTGCTAAACTACTAACTTTTACCAAGTTATAATAGTATTATATTGTTTAGTTTATTTTGCTAAATAGGTTTATTAAAGGTAAGTGAATTGGTGCAATAAGTATTAAAGACTAAAAACGTTTACTGAAATATTGAGAGAATATTTCAATCAACACCAAAATATTTTTTTTAGGTTAGAAAGAATACACAAGGTATATTTTTTTTACCGTGGCAATATTCATTAATGATTATCTTAATATACATATACCTCAAAATGTTAATAATGTACTTAGGTAAAACAACAATTGTGCGGTATCAGGAATTAAAAGGTCGATGAAGAAAAAAATGAGAGAGCAGTGCAGATGAATAGATCGGATCAGTAATTGCAGTTTGACAATGATTTCACATTTCACAACAATCAACCCCTGGCTGATAACAGCGCTCCATTTTTTATTTTTTTAGGAAAAGTGTAATATTAAATGCAAATTAAAAGACTTATAATAGTTGGATTTTTATTTAAATTCATTTACAGAAATTCTAGACTTATTGCTATACAAAATGTTTACTAATTAATTTTTCTGATGGTAACAGAAAAGCAAATGTATGTAAACAAAAGCAC
>NW_019423556.1:2615-3092 GCF_000390285.2 Anoplophora glabripennis | reverse complement strand
AGATGACGTTTAAGTTCATTTGCTATACGCTACGCCCTACGTCCAAATTTTCAGAACCAACTTGACCACGTTTTTATTTGAACGCTTGTTATAATTCTTTCCAACTTTGCTTATGTATATTTATGTGGTAAAGTCAATAAGAAACGAGATAATTCAATAATTATACTTTGTCACTATTTTCCCCGTTAACTTGAAAAATATCGATCGCACGATAAAATTTGTAATGAAAGTAGTTGTAGAAAATCGCATTTGCAACAACTTAAGTCCTTACCATTTTTGTTGTAAAGTTGAAAATAGCCGAGATATTGAGCAAAAACAATTCCTTTGAAACCAACTCCCGCAAGGTCCTACGCTCGCGTCTTTACCGCAAGCGTAGGACCTTAAATATTGGTTATAGCGAAAAAATCAAAGAGATCAAAATTGTAGAAAATATAATTCTTTCCAACTTTGTTTATGTACATTTATGTCGTAAAGTCA
>NW_019423556.1:0-1086 GCF_000390285.2 Anoplophora glabripennis | reverse complement strand
TTCGCGACTTTTTGTTTCGGCAAGCTGAATTTATCACTATAGATGCTAAACGTAATGTACAATAATATATTAGTTTCCACAGTCATAAAAATGGGGGGAAGATTGTTTACAGGGTGGTTAATTGTATAATTTTTACGTAAATTCACGTTTTTCGCTTATAACTTTTTTCCGTTCATTTTCATAAGAAAACAGTAAAGTACTTTTATTTCGCCTTCAAAAGATCTACAAACTAGCCCTTGAGCTTCAAAAAATATTGATTAGATTAAAAGTTATAAACAGAAGAATTTTATTTATGACTTTTGAATTAAACATTTATAAACTGCGTTATTATTACCAGAACGTTTTGGCATCGCATCCTCCCATTCCTTATCACTGTCTAATAACTCACACGAAATCTTGAATCGGTAAATTGAATAGTTATGGCCTTATAAACAAATTAACTAATTATTATTAGTCTGGACGATCCCGAGGATCTTCCACAATAGCACTGATTTTGTTCATGGTAGATTTCATAGTAATACATTGAAATCTATCATTTTTTTTAATTTCAAATTTGCAACCTGGAATTTTGTTTTTATTTTAGTTGTAAAATGAAATATACGACGCACGAGCGTGACATAGTTATGGCATAGAGGATGCGATGTTATTTTTTTAGGTAAACTGCTTTACACACTATAATCAAATTATACAGGGTGGTCCAGATTTTAATAGACAAACTTCGAGTAAGTACTAAACAACATAAATTAACATCACTTTGCTCTATGCACATAGGCGCAGAAAGGCACCGTTTATGAGATACAGGGCGTTCAAATTAACAAAAATAAAACAGTTTTTTTAAATATCTGGAAAACCGCTTTATCAAATTTATCCAAATTTGGTACACTTTTTTTTTTTCAAATATTTCCACTAGTTCTGTATACACACAGTCCAAATACAAAAACCAGTGGCGCAGAAACAAGGATATGATTTCCTTATTTAAAGTAAAATTTCTACGCCATAGTGTTCTATTAGGTTACTTTCAGGCATCTGTTCTAATTTGGCTTCATCATAGATAACCTACTCAAAATAAATTGTGTCCATTCTTCA
>NW_019423555.1:0-3077 GCF_000390285.2 Anoplophora glabripennis | reverse complement strand
TCATACTTTAAAAGAGTGCCAAAAGTGGGCGCTGTAGGTGCAATAGTTTTCGCACAATTCAATTTGTTTATAACGGAGACTCCAAAAGTTTTGAACTTTAAGCCTCTGTACAGGCGTTAATTTTCAACCAAACATGATTCTGAAAGCGTCATTGTGATTTTAAAGATGTAATAAAGCGATTAAAAAATATCACCGTGTTTTTGACATTAACATTCTCAAATTGTGCATTAAAAAACCGAGCGTTTTTCGCTTATAAACAATTTGAATAAAATTGTTGCTATTTATGCTGCCTCACCGAAAATAGATTCAATGGATAGCTTGCAAAAAAATACAATTTAAAAAAAATAAACACCCTCTACGACCAATAGGAGCCAAGATAAGAATTTTTTTTTTAAAATCGTAGCGCAATTGTTTATGAACATTAAGACTTGAATTTTTCCCAAATTAAAGTTTACGACGTAAACTACGATTTCCCGTGAATTGTATTGAAAAATGTGGAAAATTAACGACTCACTTTTCGCTAAAATTGATGGTTTTCCATGCAAAATGAAAAAATTGTTTTCCTCACTTATTTGTTTAAATAGAAAAGTTAGCTAATAAAAGTTTTTGACTCACGAGATGAGAGATGTCTTGTATTATGTTCCTTTAGACAATTTTACAGTAATATCGCGGATAGGACTTTTTTCGAGTTTCTCTTTTATTTTCGCTAATTTTCCTGGTGTATAGGTATTCATCTGGTCTTTAGTGTCCGAATCTATACTACTTACTAAACAACCGTCAGCTGTAGATTTGATACAAGAACATACAAGTTTGACATTAATTGATCAAGTTAACTGCATCTAGAAAGAAATGGGCACATAGGTCAAGGAAACTGTTACATTTTGAATTATTTAGAGCTTCAGTTTTCGTAAAACTAATAAGATCTAGTCTAGTCGAATCAGATCATAAAAGTTGAAAACTTCAAAACATTATTAGTAGACATTTTATTGTACTTCATGACGGGGAAGTGTATGTAGAATCAAAAAAAGTAACCTGAAAGAAGTGACGCTAAGTTGGCATTTTTTTTTCACTTTTTTTAATGCCTACGGAAATCTAGATGACATATCGGAAAAATAGTTGTTTTATATAGGTAAATAGCTGATTCCATAGCTCTTGCATGAATTTTCCTAAACAGTCTTGCAGAGGGTTGACTTCTATCAGGAAAACGTTGCCGATACTCTCTTTGAGCCGCCAGGCCAGGCTTTCATTACAGAAACCATAAATAAAATGCATATCGGCATATTCACGGCGTGATGGTGCATGGTTGTAAAAAAATTGAATGAAATGCAAAGTTGAGCACAAAGATAACAACAACGAAAATAAAGAAACATAAAAATTTAAATCATAGCACGCGAAAGTGACAATCATTAGTATCATTACAATGAAACTGTCACTATAAAAGACGCCGACTATGTGAAAATGTTAAAAAAAGTTACTGTTATGAGCCATACATTATTTATGCAACTATGCAGAATTGGAAAAAAATAAATAGGGATATTTTTTCTTCAAAAAAAGTCTAATTCATTAAAAAATAAAATTGTTTGCTTGATAATTCAAAGGAATAAAAAAAAATCGAAAAATTTCTGTTAAGAGTAGTTACAAAACTATCCTTATTTATAACCGATTTTGATGAAACTTATGGCAGTTAAAGATCCTTATGGTATAATTATTACCTACAATTTTCATTCCGTTATCTTAATCAGAGAGAAAGTTATTTTTAAAAATATCCAAATGATAAGACCCCTTTGGAGGGACATTTCTCAGTAACAAGACCAATGTTTATAGGAACTTTTTTTACTATTTTTGGCTCTACTTTCACCCCCTTAAATTTTACCAACTTTTCCAAATACCCTGCATAATGATTAATTTTCCGATAGGTCGTCTAGATTTTCGTGGACCGTAAAAAAAAAGTGAAAAACAGTTAAATTTGCCACTTAATTGCAATTTAGCGTCAGTTCTCTGGAGTTACTTTTTTGATTTTGTCTTTCTACATACCTTTCCTCGTCATAAATGTCTACTAATAATTTTTTCACGTTCTAACTCTAATTCGACTGGAGTATCCAAACCAAATCAATATCTCAATAGTTTGATTACTATCCGATTCCGGAAAAAACTATTAATTTGTACGAAATTTCAATCGTCTAAAATATTTGGCCTTGTATCCACTTAAATCAGATACTCAATAGTCATGAATTATTTAAACTTTATTGAGTGATGAAGCTTTCAGTTCTTTTAGAAACCATGGACAGTCGTATTTTAAAGGAAATGGATGTACTATAATTTAAAATCTATATAAGTGCTGCCATCTAGCGATAAAATATTATATCAAAGTTAAATACGTGTAGATATCTTTAGCAATACAAACTATTCATGGAGAGGTCACAGCTTAATAACACACAGCTCGAAGAGTCCGTGTCGGCGTCTTTGATGTGGCGGTCGAGAACCAAGCGAGACGGAATCGTGCTAACTCTCTCAGATTAAGCGGAATAGTCGGGGCTGGATTAAAAGAATTTTTATTATTGAAATAAAATATTTAGTTTCTACCTGACAGTACCGTAGTAGGTAATTTTAATAATATGAANGAAGAGTCCGTGTCGGCGCCTTTGATGTGGCGGTCGAGAACCAAGCGAGACGGAATTGTGCTAACTCTCTCAGATTAAGCGGAATAGTCGGGGCTGGATTAAAAGAATTTTTATTATTGAAATAAAATATTTAGTTTCTACCTGACAGTACCGTAGTAGGTAATTTTAATAATATGAAATTTGAATTAGCATATTACGTGGTATGATATTAAAAGTATAAAATGGGTATTTTAGATAGGTAATAGGTTTTGTACTTGGAGTTAATACGGATTATTAAATGAAAACTTGAAGAGTAATTAAAATTCCTTGTTGTTTGCTCCTGTTTACTGACGTAATCCCTAGAGAAGAAAATGGTTAAACTCGCGTTTTTTTTTCGAACAAAAAATCGTTAATATCTCGAAAGCGGTAGATTTTAGAGAAAAGTTGCATATGAACTATTTTGTTCAGGATATATCC
>NW_019423554.1:0-3076 GCF_000390285.2 Anoplophora glabripennis | reverse complement strand
AAACTTATTTCCTAAATCGCACCGTTTCGGAGTAGGAATTTTTTCCCGTTTTTTCCCTCATAACTTTTGAAGATTATTTTAACTTGAAGTTATCCAGATTAAATCTGAATCACCCTGTATATGAAATTATCATAAATTATTTTCATAAAAAGGTCCTCACATCACATCCGCTTTTAGAAGAAGCTGATAAATATTTTGAACATATTCATTCTATTCAAGAGCATGTTGCTGTGCAAATATTACACATAGAATCAGTAAATTTCCGTTTAAATGGATTTGAAAAATAATATTCTTTTACGAGTTTAGTTGTTTAGTTTATGCAGTTTATGTTGTGTAGAGAACAGATATTTTATACTTTTTCGTTGTTTAATCATGGAAAATTTACATTGTGTGTCTGTTTGTTGTTGTAACAAAATGTTATATTTCTTAATTTATGCTTGAGGTTACTAATTTAAGAACTGATGACAGAATATTTTTTCATGTGTTTTATTTCAATTTTTAATACTTACAATTTATAAGACCAAAATATTTTTAAATCAATATTTTGTTTTAACAGCAAGTGATAGCAAACAGTTTTGAAAATTACGATTTTAAGAGGTAAATGTTTTTTCTGAATCAAATGAATTTAATCATATCCGTACTCTTACCAGGTATTTATTTTTTGTAGTAGATATAATATATCCCACAACCGTATTCTTATTCTAAATACATATTTCTTTATTTGCAAATTGACGAGAAAGATCATAATTATTTATAATTAGTCAGGTGTGGAGTGTTTTCTTATATTTCTTTTCGTCACATATAATTCGCTTTAACTCTCACATTATTTCATTATTTAGATATAGATACCTAATATACCTTCATTACCCTTGCCTGTTGCTGTTCGTAAAACAGACCGTCCAAATATATTACCAAGAATTATTTAATTAATCAAAATAATAAACATGAATAGGTAGGTATAATTTAATTATATCCTCAGCTTAAAGAAAAAGCTTAATTACACTCAATAATTGAATTTGGTACTGAGTAGATTATAATCGATATAGTAATATTACCTAGAAGAAAAAAATATTGTGATAATATCAGGTGCTTTTAAGGAATGTAACTAATTAAGGATCAATTCATGGATCATTAAATTAAAAGTAATCTGCACATGTGCATGAAGAAAGTAATTTTAATATTTCTTTTTTGGCCAAGAAAAATGTACATGAGTAAGAATCAGTTGTAAGTGACAGTGACTTTTATCAAAGTTTACAGAATAAATATACTGTAAACTTTGCTTTTATATACAATATTTAATATATTATTGCTTTATATTTGAGAACCAGCACTGATCAGTTAAGAAACAGAAAATGATAGTCGGTTCATTTAATTTTCTTTAAGAATATTCCCTTCTAATCCAAAATGTTAAATTTTAAATAAAAGATCAATATTTTTTTTAAATGTTATTGATCACAAATCTTAAAAATGAAGTAAATAAATTTATTATCTCATCCATAGATTTTATAAAAAATAATCATAATTTTGAAAATGAATGTTAATAAACTACCTACAGTATGAACAGTGTTTTATAGTAAAATATTTATCTACTTCCCATTTTGAAATTTTAAAATAGGCAAAAATATTTGTATTGAAACAACCTTCATATCTTTTTATCAGTCTGTANAAAATAATAATAATTTTGAAAACGAATGTTAATAAACTACCTACAGTATGAACAGTGTTTTATAGTAAAATATTTATCTACTTCCCATTTTGAAATTTTAAAATAGGCAAAAATATTTGTATTGAAACAACCTTCATATCTTTTTTCATTTTTTGAGTATTTTGCCACCTGTGAAAAAATTTAATTAGTGAAATAAACCCTTGCGTCAAAAAGATCAGTCAAAGGTTATTTTTATGAAAAAAGTTCTACCTTAAACAAAAAATATCATACTGAAAAAAGTAGACGAATACAAAATCACTTTATATCGTGTACCTTGAAAAGTTAAAAAAATCCAGTAGACATATAGGTTTTCGAAATGTTTATAACTTGTATTTGTTTGCTTTTTTTCAGTGTGACATTTTTTGGTTAGGCAAAACTTTTTTTTATAAAAATAACCCTTGACATCCTTTTAGCGCAAGGCTTTTTTCACTAATTTTAGGCCAATCAATAGAGATTTTGTTTGTGACAAAAATACTAGTAACAAACGGCCTGTGTCATCATATAAAAGTCAGTCTTTAGATATATGCTTACATATTTCCTACTCCAATTTACTATTAATTAATTTTTTATAAACATTTTTACGCAAGAAAACGCATTTTTTTTAGTTTTTTGCTTATCTGAATGCTATAAAGAGACAATTTGTAGAGAATCGAAATATGAATAAAACGAGAGGTCGTTCGATCCGATCGGATAATTAGAAACGATGAAAACCCGGAAAAATCGGAAAATTTAGCTTTTTTATAAATTCATTACACGGCCATTTTTTAAGTTGTACAGCTGACACTGTGCGCAAAGGTAGTATATTATAGGTACTTTAAGTGTGCTCAAAAATGGACGAGCGCGCGTGCGCGGTCTAGTAGTGGGGGAAGATGGAGAGATGAGGGGAACTGGATATATCTGGATATATTATCTACAAATTGTCTCTTATAGCATTCAGATTGCTTCGTTAGTTTAGGTTTTAAAAGCAAAAAACTAAAAAAATGCGTTTATTACATAAAAATGTATATAAAAAATTAATTAATGGTAAAATGGAGTAGGAAACATATACGCATATGTAGATATATGTCTGACTGTCTTTTATATGATGGCACAGTCCGTTTGCCTATTTTCATTTTTTTACAGATGACAAAATAACCAAAAAGTAATGAAAAAAACGAAAACTATGCCAACAATTTTAGACAAAATCCTGCAAATCATTGTTACGCAAATTATATTTATATTTTTTTAAATGGTTTAACTCGCAGTATATATATACTCAAGTAGTATTTCACATTGTTGAATTAATGTTATATTTGATGTAGATTAATATGTATGCATTCAAATCGTCTCTACAACTGAAATTTAATTTTAAGGATATGTAGTCGTCAGACT
>NW_019423553.1:1996-3088 GCF_000390285.2 Anoplophora glabripennis | reverse complement strand
ATAAAATATGTTTCACATTAGATTCCGTGTTTGGAGGTTGCTACCCTTATTTTTTATTTCAGAAAAACTATATTTTTCAAACATTTTTTATATATGAGAAAATTCATATTTGTTAAAAAAAATAATAAAAATATGATTTATGTAAACAAATTGACAAAATTAAGTTCTCTTTTTAGGGGGTGAACAACCCTCTAGTGTGCTAAAAATGTCTGTACGATTACAATTAACATTGCAAAATGAAAAGTTTTTACTTGTTGTCTAATCATACGAATAATTTGTTCTATTAGCCGCAAACAGATTTAAACGGATGCATAGTACCCCTTATGTTCACCCCCAAAAACAGTATTTCTTTGACATCTCAATATTTTGAAATGAAATAAAATGGAAATTACTTCTTTTACAAAAATTAAATGTTTCACAAGTGATTCCGTGTTTGGGGGTTGCAACCCTTATTTTTTATTTCAGGAAAACTAAGTATAAATTCAAACATTTTTTGTGTATAAAAAATTCATATTGATTCAAAATATAAAAAATATGATTTATGTAAACAAATTGACAAAAATAATTTCTCATTTTAGGGGCCTAGTAATCCCCTAGTGTGCGAAAAATGTCTTTACTTTTTCTCTAATCATACGAATAATTTTTTCTCTTGGTCTAAAACGGATTTAAACAGACGCAAACTACCCCTGATGTTCACCCTCAAAAACAGTATATCCGTGATATCTCGGGTTCTAATAAATATTTTGGAATGAAACAAAATGGAAATTATCGAACCCGTTTTTGAGGGATGAACATCAGTGGTAGTTTGCATCAGTTTAAATCCGTTTTAGATCAATAAAAAAATTATTTGTGAAACATCTGTTTTTTTTATAAGAAGTAATTTCCATTTTGTTTCATTCCAAAATATTGATTAGAACCCGAGATGTCACAGAAATACTGTTTTTGGGGGGTAAACATGAGGGGTAGTTTGCATCCGTTTAAATCCGTTTGAGGCTAATAGAACAAATTATTCGTATGATTAGAGAAAAAGTAAAAACTTTTTATTTTGTAATGTTAATTCTAATCGTATAGACATTTTTCGCTCACTAGGGG
>NW_019423553.1:0-804 GCF_000390285.2 Anoplophora glabripennis | reverse complement strand
AAAACAAGTTAAATGTGAAACAAAGGAGTTGTTATTGCAATATCTGGGCAGTCACGACAATATATAATTATTTTAACATGTAATAAATAATGAGCAATCGCTAATAATAATTATAACAATTTTACCTTAGAAAAATATACGCCCCTGAGCATAAGACAATGAAGGCTAAACACAGAATTATTACCATGAAACGTCTATAATCATCACAATCAAAAGATTACATAGAACAATTAACAACAAAGTACTTAAAGAATATTACCTGCTAACTAATAACACTTTAAACAATTAACTTTTCACTACTTTGACACACTGCCCGCCGATCGTCTTACTACTGATCTCCACTCTGTTCGCACTTCAACTACCTATCTTCGACCCTTTAGGCTTCCTTCCAGAATTCCCCCCTAAGTGCTTGTTTTTTGTGCTTCCTTCTACCGACCGTTAATATTACTTTTTCATTATTATACAACACTCATGTAACAGGTGACGTCGAAGTTGATAAGATAAGTACGGTTTTGCACAGAACCCAAGATATTTAAAAAAAAACTGTGTTTAGGGGCGAACTTTGAGAATGTATTTCACCGACATATTATTTGATAATAATAATGCAGAATTATTATAAATACCCGACGCAATAGACAACACATACAACTAAAAGAGTTCTTTTAGGTTATGAAACATGAAACAAATACAACGTAGAGCGCAAATAACGGGTACCTACGTACAACATAAAACAGCGAACGTTTACGGCATGTTATTTACAAACGTTATTTCTAACATAACGTTTTAGCGTAAATGGGATACATA
>NW_019423552.1:0-3083 GCF_000390285.2 Anoplophora glabripennis | reverse complement strand
ATTTGTACCCTTTATTTAAAATCCATAAATCATGTGAACCGGTTAAATAACGAGAAAATAATTAAGTTAATTTAATTCTAAAGAAATGAAATGACACTGGCGCCCATCTCTAGTCTATCCGTCGACATCGGTTGCGTTTATCGAATTCCTATTGGTCAGAATTGAAACTGCAGCCCTGTTATGAATGGAGCTATTCTATCATGTGCGTCGCCTGAGGATATTCGTTACATTGACTCCTAATTTCCAATTAAAAGAATGACACTATTTTTAACCGAACTTCATTTAATAAATATGTAGTATACAATTTCTGATTTTCTAAATATTTTATAACGCCTAAAAATGTATGTACCNTAACGCCTAAAAATGTATGTACCGTGGAATTTTCGTGAATTATCACGTAAATTTCCGATGCATATCCGACACGCCACTGCGTCATGGATAATGTATCTAGGTTTATGAATTACATATCTATGTTCAAGGTTAAAGATACAAATTGTCCGCTCTCTGCTCATTACAATTCGATTCTTCTACTCAATCCACTCAATTGAAACAATGGACCGTCACAGACATCATCGTCTAATTAGGAGTTCTCATTAAGGAACACTTCTTTCAAAGAGTGGGCCAGGAACAAAACATTTTTGTTTGTATTTGTAGGAATAAAAGGGAAAAATTTGGCGCAAGGAATAAATACAAAGTGCTGTCTATCTGCAAGAAGAAGGACTGTTCATTATTAGGTCGATCATAATCAGAGAAAAATGTAGCTTATATTTTATTTTCCCTACAATGATTATTAATTAAAAAAAAATAATTGTGTGGAGAGGGGCCGGCATATTATTATTATTCTTTAAATACAAACAACAATTTAAAAACTAGTGCGATTAATTAATTTCTACGAGTATTAATTATGTCATGCACGCAAAGCCCGACACTGGCGCTGTTAGCTAACAAAACTGCAATTAATTATGTATGCTAATTCTGCGTTTCTGGAATACCAGCATATTCGAAACCCTAATATCCCAAGCTGCCACAATTTGTCATAAAGTCTAAACTAATCGCAAACAGCTTATAGCGACGCATCGGACATAATTCACGGATTTTTAACGTTTCACGGTTATTCATCAAACTGTCCGGTGCTTGCCGTCTAAATCCAACGCCTTCCGAGTTAATTTAGAAGCGTACGCGCCCGCGAGCGTTATTTGTTTTATTCTAATCTGGCCAAGATTTATCAGCCGGCATTAATATCCGAATATGACACACATGCGAGACGTTTTTACGATCACGCTAAGTTTAGCGGGTAAACGACGGTGACGGCGGGCCAGGCGGCACGAGGACAGCGGCGTAGTCTCCGAGGAAAAGGTTACCTGCGAGAAAAAATAAAGCAAGAAAAAACAGTTCAAGAAAGGAAATTAAACACTCACCAGTTAAATCCACAGTTTGCCAGAGTCCAGAGAAAGTTATTTTGTCATCCCATGAAAATTTTCCGCTACCACCAGCAGTATAAAGCAGTTCCAAAGCAGTTTACACTTCGCCCCATGAATAGTCTGCAAGGCCTCTACGTAGTTTCCAGCAAAGAAAACTTCAAATTTTACAACGTACGAGGTACCTAAAACACAGTGCACTATAATATTGCTAGCTATCACCAATAAGTCATGCTTTCTTTCGCATCAAATTTTTGCAAAGTATAAATAACAAACCACAGGACTTACCTGTACAGAAATAAGCATAATCTAATCTCTTGTAACTTAAATATTTCACTATTTTCACGAGCTCTGACAAAATCTGTCAAATGAACAGCCATTTTCGTTCCTGTTTAGATATAAGTGATGCCCCTGTCTGATAGGCAACAAATAATATAAGGAGACGTACTCAATATTGCATAGATCAAATAAAGTTAGTTAATAGTTAATTTTTTTTATAATTATTCCTTATATTGTTTGTAAGCTGAGCCGAAAAAAGGCAAATTTTGATATTAAAATATTCTTTGTGTGAAAAACATATTACATATAAAAAGGTATTCCTAATTTGAGTTTATTAAGTTTTCAAGTATAAACTCATATAACAAATTTTTGAATAAACACTTTATTGAATTTCAAACTCTCTATTTATTCCAAAGTGTGTTGCATTGTATTGTGTGTTACATATTCTTATTGCAATTTTATTAATACAATGAATAAATCGACTGCATTCTATCCTACGCCGCTGGTCGTCGGAGACGTCCGCCATCGTGACACGACGCCCACCGTCGCAGCGGCCACACGCATAGATCATCCCGCGTCGCTCGAGGCATTTGTTATTGTCAAAACTTACTACGAGTCCACAATATTTACTTACCTCTGCAGACAGCTCTTTCCTGTTCCAGATCCTTACGTATTCCCTCTTTGTGCTCGTCTTTATATCCACTTCATGCATATTTCACGACATATTTTCGGGTTTTGTAACATTAAGAGGATATACGGAGGATGGAAAATCTCTCGCTGTCAGTATAACGATAATATAACAGCGTTAACTGGAATCTGTTCACGGCGTTCTTGGAAAATGAAATTTATTAATTGGAAACATCGTTAAAAAATAAAAACTAAATTAGTCAGTACGGTAATTGAAAACAAGGTAGAGTGTTTTCAAATTTATGTTCTGTGGTGGTTGTCGCTTAGACGTAGGCCTCTTAATGGATTCTACAGGAGCGCGATGTTGCTGATGACTATCAAATAAACTTATTGCGCTCGTTATTATTTTTGGAGACGGTTATTTTTGGACGTTCTCGGGTTCATTAAACGTGAGGATGTAATTCCGTTTATAAATATACAAGCGCAAGTAGCATCAGATTTATATCAATAAAACGTTTTTATGGACATATCTCACAACGTGACGCCTTTCCTCGACTCCAGTCCCATAAAAATTATTTTATTGGCCGTTCCCACTTCCTGAGTTTGTTTAGCAGGAGAAATTTGAGATCTTTATTCACAGAAACGAATTAAATTACATTTATTTTAAAATAAAATAAAAATAAAATTCACAATCGCAGTTTTTAATTGTGGTAAAATTCTATATATTCTATTCTATTCTATTCTATTCTATTCTATTCT
>NW_019423551.1:1387-3530 GCF_000390285.2 Anoplophora glabripennis | reverse complement strand
TACTGTTTTGTGTAAAAAATGAATGTCTCATAAAAGCACTGTTTCAAATTTAAAATAGTAAAAATAATGTTCAAATCGCCAATTTTCATATACAGGATGTTTCCTAAGTACGGTTCGTAACTTTAGGACACGTTGGTACGTTAGCATTTTTCTAGTTATAAGTTGTCAGTCAAAACTGTGGATTAGATACATAAACGTCAACTCACTCATGCTTAACTACGCCACTGGCGGCAGATACAAATTGACTTTATAGTAAAAATGCAGCTCTTTACCAACGTAGAATAGCTGCCAAATTTTAAGAACCTAACATTGACTGTTCTAAATTTATTTTAAATATTAATACACCTATTTTTTTTATTTTCAACACCCTGTATCTCGGAATGTAAGCGTTTCCGGCCTCATGTTTATAGGAACTTTTTTCTTTAAATACCATAAGAAATTGTGTCCTGAAGTTACGGATCGTACTTAGGAAGCACCCAGTATATAAAGGGTTAATTGGTTACATAGAAAATATAAGTACTACATTTTCTATGATTGGTTAGCTAGATCTTCGAATCCAACAAAATCTGACTTACTTTTTTCTGGATTTATAACAAGTACCTACAATTTATTAATTCGCCTTTCACAATGCAAAATAATATATGCAAAAAAGAGACTTTGTAGAAACATTACACTCGAAATTCTTTAGCACTGAGGAAGATTTTTATTGTAGATTTGTGTTGTTTTCTTTTTATTAATTGTTTTATATTAAGTATTATTAGCAGGCATTATTAAAGACTGCTCCTGAAAAAATCCGCAGAAGCAAATTCAATCTACGTTACATAAAACTAGAGCATGCTCCTGAGAATTTCTCATTCTTCTCCAAGAAAGGAATTAAGAACGAATTAGTTTCGCCTTTTTTCATCTCAAACAAATCCTTCAATGTTCAAAGAGCACTTTAACACCTCCCGATTTCTCCTTTACTGTCTGGAGCTTTATAATTTTTCAGCTTCTTTGAAGAGCTTTAAATTGGGGATCTCAGCAATGGAACTCTAATTAAAAATGATTTATTCCCTGTTTCGTATCAGGCGAGGTGAATATTAAGTCGATCTAAAGCTGGTTTTATCATGTCTGTCTTTGTTGTAATATTGTTAATGCAATCTTTTGTAGATTTATGTATGAATTGTGAAAGTATTTTTCACCAGTTTACTATTAAAGAATGAATTATGTTTTAAAAGTCAATACAATCTCTATGGACTTACTTATAATAATATTTATAGATGATTTAATTTACATCTATGTTTATTTTGACTATGGAAAGAATAATATTTTCTTCTGAGGTCTCAAAGACATTAAAAATGGAATGGATCAGTGAAAATCTACGAAATACAATATCTTAAATTTTATTACACTTGTTACGCACAGGATATACTATACAGGGTGTTCCGATGTGAAAGTATAAAAAAATTAGCGCGTTACAATTTCGGCAAAAATAAGACCAATATCTATTTAATGCAAAATTAATTGAAATAAGAGAATGACTATTATTATAACAAAGCTGCAAATCAACATCGAGCATCATATTCATCCATATTCATGAATCCGATATACCTACGGATATAAGAGTCATCGCCTCTCCTTAGCTTAAAATTGATTACCGAAATGAAAAACTACGTCAAATTGTCAAAATGCATATTAAAAGTGCAATAGTTGAACTGGCCAAGGTCTTCTCTGATGTGAGATCTAAACTAATGTTACGTACGTGATTTTAATGTTTTATTTTTCGCTGATTAAGGGCGTAGTTTCAGTGATAGCTATCAGGCACTAAAATATCACGTTTACTGTCTAGGCATTAGAATCATTTTGATGTAGCTAAATTAAAAATTAGAATTTTATTTATTGTAAACATTTATAGAGAAATTAGAACAGCCTGTGAGGGATATCCCTTGTTCTATTTGTTTTGAAACATTTACTTCGTCTATGTAGGCTGAAGTGATTTCACTAGTATCTAGATGGTGTATGAACTGTTTTAAAAAAGAGAAGTTATGTTGTTAGAAACTGTGACAGTCACAGTTACCAAACTAGATATAGCAATGTATTAAGAATACCTTCCCATAGAATATCGTTTTATGAAAAATCTCCATCATACATGGGTATTAAATTC
>NW_019423551.1:0-526 GCF_000390285.2 Anoplophora glabripennis | reverse complement strand
TCTGATTTTTAAAAGAATTAATATGTTATTCTAAAAAAGTATCACAACTTCAACCATTTTCCTTTTTCAACCAAAAATGAACACAAACCGATCTTGCTCACAAGTCTAGTATATTCTAACATAATATGTATTATATCTACATTTAAAATAAAGCGACGTATACTTTATATTTTGTTATTGTTACGAAAAATTGAGTCCAAGAGTTAATTAAATACTTAAACACAGTTTTTCTCAAAACCATTTTTTTTTGAGTTGTGACTCCTTTCTAGCGGAGGTGCGATATATTTGACCATAATGAAGAAGATTTCACACCTTTGCTTAATTCAGAAAAATATACAAATAGAACATTTCCTGAGAAAGACAATGTTATTCTCAGCCCGTTAATTAACAAATTTTTTATATGTTTGGTGATACCTTCTTCGATTTTTCTGGTAATAAATTACACTCTATTTACTTAAGGCCATAACTTGTAAACTATTCAACTTACCGATTCCAGATTTCGTCTGAGTTATTGGACAGTGATAAG
>NW_019423550.1:0-3083 GCF_000390285.2 Anoplophora glabripennis | reverse complement strand
CCACGTGGCGAATGACGCTAGAGACTACAGTTGTCCAGCTATGTAGTGGTTGAATGTACTATAACTTCAATATTTTTTTTCTCGGAAACTATAAAAATTTTACAAACAATTTTTTTACGTTATTGATTCCATTTCTCATGCTGCATCTATTCCCAATTTTTTTTGGATAAGTTGTGAATTATCCTGTATATTAGATTAGAGGATCTGTTAAAATTCATTATATTCAAAATCAGTGATTTTTGATATGATATGAACAAATAAAACGAACTAGAGGATCTAACATAAAGTAACAAAAATAAGTCTAGTCTCGATGCTAGATTTCAGCGATGTTGCCGCTACAAAGATGTACTTTACTAAGTATTGTTGATGATTGTTCGGTGCAATACGTTAACAAATTGAGTATAATTTCACTTTAAGAACTTTACTAAGTTGTTTTTGATATAATTTCGGTGCAAACAGGCATAAATGCCCTTGGATATTGGCGCTAACGTACAGGAGCAGGAAAATTGGACGTCGGGACGAGCAGCCTTAGAAACTAAGAAGCTGGGTTTGTCTTCGGAGAGTTCGTTTGCTGTCTTGCCAAAGAACTAATTGGACAGGTAGCCAAAAGAGATAGATAAAAGAGATCTTGGATAAACATGTTTGATTCGAGTGGCTTGACAGTTAATCCAAAACAAACAAAATCAGTCAAGGAGACCCCCTAATTAGTGTCGGGTGGATAAAGACCTTTAAAGTTCAGGCATTACCTTAACCTCCTAGATAGAGGAAAAAACAATTTTACTTCATGAATTCTGAATCCAGAATTCTCGGATTTAATTGACTCCAACTCCAACTAACAATCAACAAGTATATTTTACAGATATTTATAATATAAGGGTTAAGAAACTTCCTAATATATGCTTTTAATAGTGAACGACAAAAGCATANCTATTATTTATTTATTAATAAAAACAAATGTATAACGATAATAATTGTATTCGAATAATAATAATTATTATAATTTAGTATTTTTAATATTGTTTACGTTTTTTAATTGAATATGAGTGTTTAGTATTATGTTCAATTAATTATTCAGTTTATAGTACGTATATTATTGCTTTTCAAAGTGTAGTATGGCACCTACCTATTTAAAATGCCAGTACGTAAACAACACTCATCCGTCTATAGTACTTCGTTAATAAATTGGTGATCCACTGGACTTTAATTTTGAAACCATTTGCAAAATTTAAGACGACTGAGGAAATCAGCTGTTTCGCTTCAATGTTCGAACGCTATATCGTCCGCCGACGCTTTCCCTGTTGTGAAGCAGGACGCCGAATTAACCGAGTTAAGGGGTAATTTGCTTATTTTTTAAAAGGTGTAGATTAAATTTTTTTTCCATTTTCTGTCTTTATTAGGCCGAATACGTGGTTAAAATTATTATAATCATTATGACTGAATCACCTTGTACATATTTATTTTATTTCATTCTTCTTTACTTATTATTTGAGAATGAAATTTACAAGTAACAAGTTACGTATCAATAAAGCAACCTGAGTTAATAATGACTCAACTTTGTATGGATTTGTACCACTTACCGCAATTACTACTACATTGCTTTTTCAAACACTTTCCTACGTGTCGATCTGCTTAAGATAACTACCAAGACAACGCGACAAAAGGAGTAATTTTTTGTGAAATTTTAATCTAGCCTGAGGTTCACCTTTCGAAGTGTAGGACAAACAAGTCACGTACAGTAGCACACTACTAGATTATGTTTTTATCTGCGGATGAATTTATATGGTGTATAAGTTATGCGGCGGCCGACTTAAAACAGGCAAATATAAATTCAGGATGCTCGCCTGGTGTATCATGACTCATAAATTTTATATTACTTATTTTCTTAGACGTTTTAATCCGATGGGGATGAAAAAAGGTCCATAACATCCGTCATACAAGTCGGTCGCGAGTCCTGTCTTGTCCAGTGCTGACCCAAAGCCACATCCGGTCAGAGAAACGGCGACATTATTCTTACCCATATTGTCTACATTTCATGCAAAGGTTGGCCATGGACCAAACGAATGTCTGCGAAAGTGTTAGAGATAAAAATAGAAGTAAACAAGGTATAACAGTTGTGATAAACTTTGAGGACTTATTTCTCTTGTTAAAGTTTAAAGGTACAGGGATTCACTATATATTGACCCCCCTGTAGCTTTTTTGTTTTTAGAGTTATACAAAAAATATGAAATACAAAATTTGCACGAGTTTTTATAAAGTTTTCGAAAATTATAATCGAAAAACAAATAGGCCGCGGATGTTAACTTTGTTAATTTAAATGAACCACTCTGTATATTTTTACATATTTGGATAGAACGTTTCCTGTCGGGCATAGTCATATAGGGTTTGTTGGGTACATCTCTAACAATAAGCAAGATAGTATTAAAAAACGAAAAGAAGATTTTTTATTAAGAAAATAAGACATCATGCAATTGTTAGACCTCTTTTAGGCATTTCTATCTCTATTCCAATTACGTAATGATTTACAGATTTAGTTATAATATATTTTGACATATCGGATATTGATACGATCCAAAATGCGTATAGGTGTTTTAACTAAATCTCATAGTGTTATATGGCAGGTCGTGACAATGAAAGGTAGTACTGTTATGATATCATTATTATTGACTGACAGTGTGTGTTATTATTTAATTAAAAGGAGTTCCACATAAGTAGAAAATTGAAATACTATTAGGAATTAAAATATAGTATAGAGAAGAACTTTACTTTATTTTAATTCCTATATTTCAATTTTCTTCTTTCTTATTAGAGATGGACCCAACATACTCTATATGACTATGATTAACATGAAACGTTCTATCCAAATATGTAAAAATATACACTATACAGGGTGTTTCATTTAAATTAACAAAGTTATCATCCACGTCCATTTTGTTTGGACTTCGAAAACTTCATAAAAAATCGTGCAACATTTGTATTTCACATTTTCTTTATAATTCTAAAAAATAAAAAAAAATAAGCTGTATCAATTCGGAAATCCATATTTTCAGTGGTTCTCAAGTAATTTATGAAAAATTATGTATCAT
>NW_019423549.1:2559-3090 GCF_000390285.2 Anoplophora glabripennis | reverse complement strand
TGTACAGTAATATTTATAAAATCTGGATAATTATTCCCCTCGCGTTTACTAATTGTCACATTTTTCTCAAAATGATTTGACCACTCCATTTCAGTCACTGGAGGCTCAATATTATCTGACTGATCCATTAAAACAGCATGATGCGTCGTACTACTAGAACCTGGAGTTGAAGTGTCATTGTAAATAATCCTTTTGGCTATTTCATTTTTGTTACTTAAACTGCCAGCAACATAACTCTCTGCAATTGTGGCTGATTTCCACCCACCATATCTCTTGATTGCTAATACATCAACTCCTATA
Organism: Anoplophora glabripennis; assembly: GCF_000390285.2. Lineage (NCBI taxonomy): Eukaryota > Metazoa > Arthropoda > Insecta > Coleoptera > Cerambycidae > Anoplophora > Anoplophora glabripennis. Next base: position 2,790 of record NW_019423549.1, on the reverse strand, counting down.
TTAGCCAGTAACGTTGCCGATGTTCTTCGGAATGGATGGCCTGTATATGTTTCAGGATGTTCTAGTTTCAAAAACTGTGCAATCTTATTAGGAATCATAGAAAGGGTATTCTTGCCGACTGGTTGGTTATAACATCTACCTACTTGATAGCGCATAAAAAGCCTGATATTTCAGTTTTATTTTTTGAATCTAATCTTGATATATTTCTTGAGAATTTCTAGGTGAGAAACA
>NW_019423549.1:0-1599 GCF_000390285.2 Anoplophora glabripennis | reverse complement strand
ATCCATTGTTTGAAATATGTCCATAGCAACTTCCACTTCTACGGTAAAATCCACTTACCTCCTTAAAAACAATGTATTAATAGGCTATTTACTTTAGTGAGAGCAGATAAAAATATTTTCGTTCCAGTTAACGAAAGTATCATTTTGACTCTTGGAAAACAGTATTTTGTCGAGCTATTTTCAATTTTATCAAGAACGAAATGGTTCCAACGTTTTTTTTTATTTTAACTTTTACCAAGTTACCACGTCAATATACTAAAAGTTTGGGTTATTTTAAGTAAAAAATGCACTGCTGTTTCATATCGGTGGATCCAATACGAGGCGGCCACTAGTGTACGAGATCATTTGTTTCCAGTTTAGGTCATTTAATAACGAAACAACGTTTGCATGCAAATTCCCCGTTCGCTGCATTTAAATTGGTTCCGGCCAACCCGAAACTTATTGGACGAGTCGGTAAATACACGGATTAATCAAAATATATATTACGGGATGGACCATTCTGCAGCCAAGGCGCCAAGGCGAACAATTAATGAAAAATATTATCTATCAAACGTACAAACTTGACAGGTGTTCGATTTAAAAACAAAGTAACGTGCTTAACTACTAGATTAGCTTAAAGTGTTATGTTAATCCTAAATCTTGGGGGACCAAAGGATTAAATTAAATTTTTACATCCTCATATACACTTTAAAAATAAGCTAACTTTTAATTTTGTTTGTTTACAGGGTGGTTAATTGTACAATTTTTACGTAAATTCACGTTTTTCGCTTATTACTTTTTCCGTTCATTTTCACGAGAAAACAGTCAAGTACTTTTTTTTTTCATCTTAAAAAGACCTACAAAACTAGCCCTCGAACGACAAAAAATATTGATTAGATCAAAAGTTATAAACAGAAGAAATTTATTTATTACTTTTGAATTAAACATTTATAAACTGCGTTATTATTACCAGAACGATTTGGCGTCGCATCCTTTCATTCCTTATCACTGTCTAATAACTCACACGAAATCTGGAATCGGTAAGTTGAATAGTTTACAAGTTATGGCCATACAAACAATTTAATTAATTATTAGTCTGGACGATCCCGAGGATCTTCCACACTCGCACTGTTTTTTTTCATGGTAGATTTCATAATAATACATTGAAATCTATATTTTTTTTAATTTCTAATTTGCAACCTGGAAATTTTTTTATTTTTTAGCCTTAGTTGCAAAATGAAATATACGACGCACGAGCGTGATATAGTTATATGTTATTACATATTCGGAAAGCTTATGAAAAGAGCTTTAAGTAAAAAAAAAAATTGTCAAGGGAGTGACAGACTGTCAAAGTTAACGGCCTATTCTTAAACAAATTAGGTTGGTAGCGGCAAAAAAATACTGTCATAACAGGCAATCCGAGTACTTTCCCAGGTAATAGTATATTATGTTACTAGGAGTAGAAGGCGATCATTATGTGTTGAGCCCAAAAGTTTGCTCGTCGAGGCGTTAGCCGAGGCTGAGCAAATTGGGCAAAACACATAATGAGCCTTCCATTCCGAGTGACATATACTATTTTTTCTTCAAGCGTGAATATAAAAAATTACTAATTTTGAAAAT
>NW_019423548.1:2198-3148 GCF_000390285.2 Anoplophora glabripennis | reverse complement strand
TCAGGTGTTAATCTAAAACCACAGACAATATGGCTTCGCTCCAGACCGCTACTAGAATAGGACAGCAGTTTTAAATTTCTGAATTGCCGGTAGAGCAAACCAGCAGCAGAATTTTAGGAAGAATCAAATTCAGCGGCCCTTATTCCTACGCGTATCCTAGCAGCATATAAACAATAGTTTGGCAATGTTGTCACGCGCACTTAGGATTTATTTTGTACACTTTTTTATCAATGCTCGTTTATTGCGTTACTATACAGCGTGGTAAAAAAGTTCTGCATAAAATTTATATTTTTATTAAACAATTTTTTTTCGAAAAACGGTGAGACCCGTCGATTTTTATTTAATCCAGGGCACCTTGTTATGTGGAAAATTTTTTTCGATAATCCACTTACGGCAGCGATGACATAATTTATTTTTTTAAATGACAACGCATATTTTTTTCGTTCGAAATTGATGACAGTGATAATTATCTAAACAACGGTGTGACAATTTCGATGTCTTACATAACAATTTTTTTTTAGAAAAATGCACCTTAAGTTCTTGAATGCAATAATTTGCTGTTTACGGATCAAATGCCTTAGAAAAAAATTTATTCGGCAGAAAGCATTTCAGATAACTTAAGTTGCAACTGGTGTTATGTAATATTTGCGGAATTATTCATCAGATATTGTCAGGATCCTGATTAAACTGCAAAATTTAGAACCAAGTTCAACCGCACAAAATCCAAATAGTATGTAGCAAATTAAGGTCGACTTTTTGTCTTCGAGTTTGCCGATAAATTCCTCAAAAAAAAAAGATCCAAAGAAATGTTTACTTGAAAGGAGTAGATTACCTGAAATATTGAAGACTAAAAATCAGTACCGATTTAACATTCTTTGGTGAAATCAGTACTGATTTTTAGTCTTCAATATTTCAGGTAATCTACTCCTTTCAAGTAAACATTTCTTTGG
>NW_019423548.1:0-1054 GCF_000390285.2 Anoplophora glabripennis | reverse complement strand
TAAACAGCAAATTATTACATTCAAGAACTTAAGGTGCATTTTTCTAAAAAAAATTGTTATGTAAGACATCGAAATTTTCACACCGTTGTTTAGATAATTATCACTGTCATCAATTTCGAACGAAAAAAATATGCGTTGTCATTTTAAAAAAAAATTATGTCATCGCTGCCGTAAGTGGATTATCGAAAAAAAAAATTTTCCACATAACAAGGTGCCCTGGATCGAATAAAAATCGACGGGTCTCACCGTTTTTCGAAAAAAAATTGTTTAACGAAAATATGAATTTTATGCAGAACTTTTTTACCACGCTGTATTTATTTAAATGTATGATGTAGGTATCGATAAAAATGTTTTAAAGAATCAACGAATACCTATGTAGTTTCAGATGATATTCTGCAGCGGTAGGTAATCATAATTTCGTTAATATTACTATTTTCATTTTTTGGTATTGAAATACTGCAGAAAGTATATTTCCAAATAACCAAAATTCATAATGATACTTTAAACAGCTTGTAATATAACTTTTTTAATATTTTTGATGATGATAAATTTATTTAATATACAAAGTGGGTTATTAGTACATCGCGGAATGTAGTTGCAGGGTTTTTTTGTATTTTGACACCTACTTATAGGTTTAATAATAATTAAAGATAGAAAAAAACTTTAAATACAAATGTACGGCTTTTTCTTTATTTCTTTTGGCATTATCAAAATTTGCTTAATTAAATAACAATAAAATACCTATCAATTGTTACAAATTTTCCACATGCAAGTTATTATGATAATACCGTTGAAAAAAATTTTTAATTTACTATTTGTTTCGTTAAAAACAAATTCAGAATTATCAAACATTTAGTCCTGTATTTTTTCTTTCAATAATTTTAAGGTCTTTAGTAACATATTCTGTTGAAGTGTCCCCACAGAAATATATTTAAAGGACTGAGATCGGGGCTGATTTCTGACCACCTAAGGTTTCTAATGATATTACTTTTAGTGTTCGTTGACGGGATTCTTCCTCCAAAGTAAATTTGCCCATATTCCTGAAGAACTTTCG
>NW_019423547.1:0-3083 GCF_000390285.2 Anoplophora glabripennis | reverse complement strand
TTATGGTTTTCATCTATTTTCATATTTAATCAACAAATTTCAGTATCTTGCTTATATCAAAATCAAACACCTTGGAAGTAAGATATGGTGTTCCGCAGAGTTCAGTCTTGGGTCCTTTGCATTTTTTATTTATGTAAATGATCTAGTACCTTATATTTTTAACAGTAATATTTTAAGTATACTCTTTGCAAGTAATATCCGTATTACTACAGCAAATTCAAATTTATCTGTTTTAGTTAATGACATGCCTTTGTGGGAATCTTTAGCAAATGACTGGTTTTTCAGTAATAAAACGACATTTAACATGTTCAAGACTGAAAAGATGATCTTTAACATTCATGACTTGAATGATATAAGTAATCCCGAGTAAGTCAAATTTCTTGGCGTTTATACGGATCCTGAAATCATCATACTGATTGCATTTGTAAAACAGACCTCGTCCTCGTATACATGATCGTCTGCTCTCCAGGGAAAAACTATTTGAACTAGGATATAGAGACTACTATAAAAAATACTTTGTTGGTTCAAATATTCTGATTGTTCCATATTTCAGTGCCTTCTTTATGTTAAAAACAATTTACACAATTTTTACAGTAGATGTCAGTTCTATTCTTATAATATTAGAAGGGAAATGATCTTTATACTAGATATTTTAGACTCTAGCAAACAAGAAACGGAACAGATTCTTTCGGAATACAGTTGTTCTATGTATTACTTCCACATACAAGAAATTTACACGGTAAATAATTCAAATAAAAAATTTAAAAATCAGGGTGCAAAGATTTAAATCAACTTGATTTAAATCAAGATTTAAATCGTGATTTAAATCAGTTGATTTTTTATTTTAATCATGGGAATAAATTTTAAAAAATCAACTTTTTTAAACGCTTTTATTAAATCGAAAAATAACTGTAAAAGTTACAAAACTATAAAATATGATTCATTCAACACATAAACTTAATATCTATTCATCAATAAAATAATATACTTTCTGTTGTAATATTTTAATATTTTTAATAACTCAAAAAATAAATGTAAAAGGTATAAAACTAATATATCATATAACACAAATATACCTAATAGTTATTCATCAAATAAAATATTACACTTGCTGTTGTAACGTTTAAACAAAAACACCAATTTGCCTGCCTTCTCTACTCCCAGTCGATTCCTCAATTTAGAATGGACTAATCCAAACGAAGAAAAAATTCTTTCCACCGACGCCGATGATGCCACAGCTCCCANCATATACTCCAATAAAAATTAAATAGATTTTCTCTATTTTATGGTATAAATTGCATTTTTGACACTAAAATTCAGTGTTTTAGTACATCACTGATATTAGCAAATGAAATAAAAAGGCTGTTATTTACCAAACAATACATAAATGTATTCCGAAAATGATATAATTATAAAGGATTAACGACTAAATGAAAAGAGAACGAAATTTTTGTAAAATTACTTGGTTATTTACATACGCAGTGATTATGTGCGCATTCTCCGAAAAAACATAAAAACAGTTAAATTTTCTTATCATTAGTTGACACTGCCAACAACATATTTTTGATAAAGTCAACTTAACATAAACATCACACGTAATAAAATGATGGAAGATCTCTACCGCACTCTTCTATATGGAAGAGCAATGCAGTTATTAAAAAGAAAAAATTAAAAATCAATGAGAAAGTCGATGAATTATTAAAACGGTCATGGCTCAATGCCTAGAATAATAGCATGAAACTCTTGGAGAGAGGCAAGCCAGGAACCGAGGGTAACTTCAGACTGCTCCCAAATGTACTGGTTTAGAAAAAGAAAAAAGTAGTGTAGTATGTTCTACCAAAGAGAAGAGAAAATCGGAGGCAAAGTGAGGTACTAAAAGCTGTTCGATGAGTGCATTTCATTTTAGCAATGACAACAGTCTATTTAGTCTCAGGGTACAGTCTTCAAAAGAACTTTAAGTAACGTAAAAGGGAAGGATTGCGAGTAGGAACAACCCCATGTCAAAGCTAGTATACGGAGAGCTCAAAAGCAGACAGAAGAATAGAGGTAGAATATATGGAGATAACTCAAATTTCTCTTAGAAAATTTTATTTTTTTTTATTTTTTTTATGCAGCGCTGTGGAAATGTTTGTTATTGTATAGGTGCGGCGAATTAGGCATTATTGACAGGAAATAAGACGTTAATTACTAGAAAATGCGATTTAAACAAAAAATCTCATTTAGGTCAAAAAAATCTGATTTACATCAAAAAAATCTGATTTAAATAAAAAAAATCGAGTTTTTTATTTAAAAAAAAATCATGATTTTTTTGCACCCTGTTAAAAATATATATATTAAATCGCTTTTTTTATATTTTTAATGATTTTCATTTTTTTAATATTTTAGAATATAGTTCAACATACCATTCACAAATTAACTCCCATTTTAGTCTTTTATTGTTGTTTTTAATTCCCGTCGAATCTCAAAAACTTAAAATGTCTGTATCTCGAAAACAGTTGAGTTTATCGATTTGTAACAAGTATACCCTTTTTATTTAGAATTGAACGTAGTTCAACAATTTCTAGTTAAAAAATTCAAAATTGTAAAATATAAAAAGTTAGACAAATTTTTTCATTGACAGGACAGTACAACCAGCGCCCCCTAGACGTGACCCCAACACTATTTGCATATTCGTATTTGCCTCCTCAAAAAAAGGTAAAACTACAAATTTTCAAAACAATCGTCCATACATACTTAAAACATAGATAAAAAAAGAAAATATTCTTTCAACTTTAACACCCTGTAGAACGAAAATGAGCAACAATTGATTAAGGCATGTTTGGCTCAATCGCTATATTTTGACGTTAACAATCTGCCATTAAGCTGTGTACCATTATTAATGATTCACCCTGTATATTTTGAATTTATTTTTATTCTATTTTAAAAGTAAACTGTATACTTACGTGTATATTTTTTATTCAATTATTTTTCCTATCTTTGGACGTGTTTAAACATTTCTGTGCATTTAGCACGAATGGAAATAAACAGAAAAATGAATAAATAAAGTGTCTATTTGTGTCACTTTTCGAAAAATGAATTTCTCA
>NW_019423546.1:0-3096 GCF_000390285.2 Anoplophora glabripennis | reverse complement strand
AGATTTTCTAACCTAAAATTGCGAAAACACTACTATATGTATACACGCTGTTATACTCGCATGCTAAGCTCATGACAGGTTCATCATAATGCGTTGTAACCTACGACGTGTTAACTTAAATGCGCAATAACCAGCGAGGGTTAAACCCACGACAGGTTTAACCTTAAATACGCAATAAGCTGCGAGCGCTAAACCCACGTCAGGTAAACCTAAGTACGCTATAACCTGCGATGCTAAACCCATGACAGGTAAACCTAAATGCGCAATAATCAGCGAGGGCTAAACAGCGCACTAAGGTTAACCTCTAGTCGGTTCAGCGCTCGCAGGTTATTGCGCATTTAGGTTAACGTGTTGTAAATTATAGCGCATTATGATGCACCTGTCATGAGCTTAGCATCCGAATGTAACAGCGTGTATACATAAGTATCTGCTTCATTTAGTGGTGTTCGCAATTTTAAGTTAGAAAGTCTTCACATATTGAGGTTATGGAGCAGGTCCGTCGGTGTTTTCAAATTCAGAGGCTCAAGAAACATATAAGTACTTTATATCTCGTTTTTGGATAAATTTTGTTTATTTCCAAGTTGTAACGAAATCGCTAAAGTACTTCAATCTATTATATCTCTATAGAAAAAAATAATTTCAAAAAAATCGAAGTGCGCTTAGAAGGGTAACAGTGGCACTTTGAGATGATTTAACCACATACTTCTATCCTATACTGATCATTTTGCAATTGACTTGAAGCCGAAACGTGGGGCGACGTACCAGCGTATTCATACGCATGCGTTTACTTTACGGGTTTTGATTGATTGAAAGGAACCAAGAACGGTGAGCACCGAGCGCCGAGCGCCGAGCGGTAAAAAAGCCAAACCAAGCTAACCTAAAAAATATTCTCATTTTGTTTTGTGTTATGCTAGTGATTTGGTGAAACTGTTATGGTATAGTGTATATTTTAATAAATAAATAAATAAATGTATCTCTTGAGTTTTATTTCATAATCTGTTTAAACCTGCACTAATTCTTCTATTAATTTATCTTGTGTTGATATTTATTAAAAATGTTTCAAAATTATACTCGATAAAAGCCTTCCTTAAGGGCCTTTAAATAGTGTTTTCCGCAAAGACAAATAATTTCAAACATTTAATAACTGAATAATCTAAAGTTTATCAAATAATAGGNTAGAGCGAATAGTGGCGATTTTTTGAAATACTAAGTCTTGTTTAATAAATACACCAATGTCATTTAAAAAAATGTCCAAAATTACGAACATGCCTATGTACATAGTTTTAAAAGCATATAAATTTGTATGCTGTTTTATTTTATTTTAGCCTGCAAAATATTAAATAGGTTAAGCAGATACTTACGTTATTTATTGAAATTAATAAATAGTAAAGACCATGCCGTGACAATCTTTTAAATTTGAATGCAACCGCGCTTAATTATGGAACATGCACAAAACACGCGGAGTACGTTTCGCCCCCACTTTTTGGAAACAAGGTCATCCATTGAAACAATAGGTAATTATCAGTATAGGATAGAAGTATGTGGATTTAACTCGATTTTAGAAAAAAAATAATTTACGTTGTAATCGGACTCCAAATATAGCGAAAAACCGCGATTTTTGCACTTTTAGGTTAGAATATCTAGAAAACCTAGGGTGATGGGCCAATTATTATTTCGGATTCATAATCAGCGCACTAAAATCCTTCGGGTACACTAGGTCCGATTTCTGGGTCTGAAAATTGTCGGCCTTTGTAATAGATGACGTGTTATACTTCAAGTGAAGACCAAAAGATGGAGCTGATCATAGATTACCACAGACTTTGAAATTTTCCAGTAATTTTGTATTAATAGTATCAAAGTTTTCTAATTAAAGAAAGTTTAGCGAAAAAGCAATTATTCAACACTAAATATTAAGAGAATTCTTAAAAATACCAGAATACTGAAAGTTATCTGTCATTATAGACAGTGTGATCAACGTCTGTTATAATTACGAGACGCCTTTCCTTGAATTGTTTTAGTTTTAGATATTAGTAAATAACCAAATATACTAATACTAATTTTCAAAATACTGATTGAGTCGGAACATATCATCCATCAACTGTATCATTTGCTACAGTCCACATTATCTTACCAAGTTTTTGACGAACGACAAAATGGTTTTCATTCATGTAGATAGAGTGAAGGAAATTGCAAGAAAGACAAAAAGACTACCACTTCACAGTTTACAGCAAGTCTACCAATTAGGTAAATCTATAAAAACGGTATTACGAGTACGTTTCGTAGTGTACAAAATTTGAACAACTTTCCGCCAGAAAAGCTCGTTTTCGGAATTTCCTAGAGATTACTGGAACAGGTGATAACACTTCTTATGACTCCATCCCAAAGGCGGCAATTTGGTGAGGGAGACTATGTTCCGAAGACTCTTCAAGGTGTAATTTTATCTGCGTTGTTATGGTGCATCGTACTCGAGGATTTCTTAAAAGAACATCTCAACAAAATGGAACTAATCACCAATATAAGGTGCGGTTTATTGAAAATATACAACTACCTGAAGGGGCAGAATTTATATCATCCCAGGACTAAAGATTCCAGTGGAGCTAGTGCTTGTCTTCGTACGTAGCAAAGGCATGTTTTAAACACTACTACCAAAACCACAACAAATTGCAAAGAGGCAATTTTGTGTGAATTCTAGTTCTCATGAGAACAGATTTTTCGACCAAGGAAACAAAAAACAAACAACAGTAACATTTTTTCCTAAAATAATTTCTGATTTCAATCGCACTCGTTTGCTTTCCTTCCAATTTTACATGAAGATAAACACTACGAAGGAACTTCGCTGCACCATATTTGAAGCCTATATGTTCAATGGTTCTCGAGTAAATGATGATGATGATAAATAAAACTAAGTTTCATATTCAATCTTTAAAAGATTTTAGGTTTTTTTTTATTTTGCCAAAAGGAAAATGTATTGCAACATCATTATGATATCCTTTACTTTTTGACACCTGCTGAAAGTTTCGCGTACCTAAAAACTCAAAAAATAAAAGAAATTAATGCCACAATTTTTTTAATTTTTGAAGTAATAATATAATAATC
>NW_019423545.1:0-3082 GCF_000390285.2 Anoplophora glabripennis | reverse complement strand
GTGAATTTACGTAAAAATTATACAATTAACCAGCCTGTAAAAAATCTTCCCCCCATTTTTATGACTGTGGAAACATAATACGAGGGTGGTCTGAAAAGTTTCCGACCTAACAAAGATACAAGACATTTTTTCAGATTTTTTTTTTTATTTTTCAACAAAGTCTCCTTGTAACTCTACACACTTCTCCCAGCGATGCTCTCCTCTCTGTAATCCGTCCAAATAGTACTTGACGTTTTTCTCTGCAAAATAATTGTTCACGAAGGTGATTGCCTCTTCATTTGACGAAAATCTCTGTCCTCCGAGCGCAATTTTTAGATGAGGAAACAAAAAGAAGTCGCTTGGGGCTAGATCTGGTGAGTAAGGCGGATGGTCAAGCAGTTCAAACCGTAATTCGTGGATTTTCGCCATGGCAACCGCTGAGGTGTGAGAGGGTGCGTTGTCTTTGTGAAACCGGATTTTCTTTTTCTGCAAATGTGGCCGTTTTTCCGCAAGTTCTGCCTTCAGTTTGTCAAGTAATGATGCGTAGTATGCTCCTGTAATGGTTTTTCTTTTTTGAAGATAATCGATTAAAATAACTCCATGACTATCCCAAAAATTAGTCGCCATCACTTTCCCAGCCGAAAAACAGTTTTTGCTTTTTTTGGAGCCGGTTCCCCCTTTGGAGTCCACTGTTTGGACTGTATTTTTGTTTCGGGCGTATAGTGGTGTATCCAAGTTTCATCTACAGTAATTAATCGGCGCCAGAACTCGGATTTATTGCGCCTAAACTGCGCCAAACAGAGCGTTGGAAATGTTCATTTGAACACGTTTTTGGTCTAACGTGAGCAAACGCGGCACCCAACGCGCGGACAACTTTCTCATGTTTAAATGTAGATTTAATATGTGACAAACACGTTCTTTTGACATGTTCATAACCTCTGCTATTTCTCACTTTAATTCGGCGGTCGTCTAGCACCATTTGGTAAACTTTGGCGCTGTTTTCGTCGGTAGTTGCAGCCCAAAATTTCACTGTGGTAAATGTTGGTGCAGAATCCCCATACACAGAATCCAACTCATCTTTGATTTACGTACCTAGGCGTATAACAAATATTTAATGACGGCTCGATACTCGATTTTGTTCATTTTCATAAAAACACACATCAACTCACTCAAACGACTTGTTACATAACAACTGCTCGTCCAAAATGGCTGAAACTTTGGTGAGTAACTGTCAACAGATGAACAACGAAATTCACTAGCTTTTATTTACGAGTGCTGCCATCTTCATGTTGAGGTCGGAAACTTGTCAGACCACCCTCGTATTTAACATCTATAGTGATAAATTCAGCTTGCCTTAACAAAAAGTCGCGAAATGATCATTTCCCAGCTCTTTTTCCTGGCCTATTTATTAGAATATTATTTATTTAAGTGGGTATCATAATATTTATCAGGCGAACAAATGCGTTGCGAACACATTTTAACGAGGTACTTAAAACTATACCAATCGACTTGTTCCAGGTCTCAACACCCGTCCAGACATCGGTGTTCCACAAGCGATCTCGGCCCGCATAGCTATCGCCATGTATCTGGGCGCCATCGTAGTCTCCCTCCTGGTCCTGGGTGCACTCGCCGAGGACGACACCGCGGGACCGGTGTTCCTGCGCGAACCCCCCAACCGGGTCGACTTCTCTAACACCACCGGCGCCGTGGTGGAATGTAGCGCCAGGGGAAATCCGCCCCCGGACATAATATGGGTCAGATCCGACGGCACCGCCGTCGGCGACGTCCCCGGACTCCGGCAAGTCTTGGCTAACGGCAACCTCGTATTTCCTCCATTCAGAGCTGAAGATTACAGACAGGAAGTCCACGCCCAGGTTTACGCTTGCCTCGCCAAGAACACCGAGGGGACCATCAACTCGAGAGATGTCAACGTCAGAGCAGGTTGGTGGTTAGCCGTTAAGGGTTGTTGTCTTTGTGGATATAATGAGGGGATTACAAGCAGCTTGTTAACAGCTTAGTATCAAATCAATAAAATCGCCTATAAATGAATCTGCTAGTTGTCGAGTCCAAACAGAACAACTACAGCTTGATTTATGGGGCTCGCCGAATCTCGCGCCGTGTGAACCCGCTTTAATACGAGTTACTGATAGGGCGTAGCATTTTTGAAAAAGATTATGCTCTGGATAATTTTAAAACCTTAAACGAAGCGAATTTATAAAAAATATATCACGTTAGTAGGTGGATTAAATTTACAGTAAACTAAATTTGCTGAATTGACATACAAAAAATATGAACCAGTAACAGATATTATATTTGGTGTTTCTCCCACTATCAATTCCATGCTTTTAATGTTTTTAAATTTGAATAAGGTACAAATAAACAGGGTGAAAAGTCTTTCCGATCTCAATTGAAGACCAAAGAACTAGGTAGTATTTCTACGCAGCAACTCGGCATTGAAGTATTTGAAAAACCTGTTCCAAATTTATTTAGCCATACCCATATACTGATCTGGTTGCCCAGTTGAAGAATGCGCGCGCGGGCAAACGGCGCACAAAGACAGCCGCACCGGGCGACCGGTCATAAATTTCAGTTGTTGACAAATTGCCTAACAGTGCAGTGCAGCAATGCGGAATTTGGTGTGATTCAGGTAATTTTAGTTTATTATAGGCATCTTCTATTAATCATTCATATTACAACTGCGAAAGGGAGAAATAAGAGGGATATTTTGTTTACTAGTATTATTACAACATGGTATTTTGGAGACCTTTTGAAACGGAACAAAACAAAACAAAATTCCGCCAGATAATATTGAATTAGTAAAACTGGTTGTATATTGACGATTGTTTAAAAAAGGAAGAAAATGAAAAATCAGATAATGAAATTATAAATAGAATTCACATATTAACGGAAGTTTCAGTGTCCACAATTGTTCGAATAGTTATTAAACAAGACGTAGATTATTATGTAAAGAGGAAGCGCAAACAAAATATCGATGACATGACGATAGACGTAATTCGGCGGACAATTTATAAATTATATAAAGAAAAAATATGTTGTTGGGCAAATCAACATATAAAAAAGTTTTCTATTTTCTCTATTATAT
>NW_019423544.1:3147-3558 GCF_000390285.2 Anoplophora glabripennis | reverse complement strand
GTAGTAGTAGTAGTAGTAGTAGTAGTAGTAGTTAACGCCGCAGTTGCAGTCGTTGTTATTGATTCTATTGATAACAACAGCAACAGGTACAACAACAACAACAACAGTAACCAACACACCGACAGCTGCAGCAACAGTGACAACTAATGCACACTCCTTTAATCTATAATCAGTGTATTCCTAAGTCTTCAGAGATTTCTTACTGTAGTAGTCAAATCATTCCTTCCTAACTCGACAGAACGCTTCGTATCCTCCTTACGCATACTAGATCAGGCGGTATCTGTTTTGGCTTGGGTGAATCGTATATCCATGGAGATTTTTGGCTTTTTGGCTTTCAAATATCACTAGAAATGAAAATTTTTCTATGCGCATAAAAAAAACGTGGGCTTAACTTTGGCGGCACAATATGTT
>NW_019423544.1:0-1914 GCF_000390285.2 Anoplophora glabripennis | reverse complement strand
AAAAAGCGGCAGTTTGAATTATAAATCAATCATGTCATTTTTGTAATGTGTTAAAAATTTTAAAATAAATAATGTAAGCTACTTTGAATTATATAAATCATGAAAATATGTCATTCCGGACTGTAATTAAACTAAATAGATAATAAAAAATATTAGCTTTATGAGAAGAATTTGGTGTTCGTAGAAAGAAACTAGTTTTCAAGGAATTTATGACGTGATCTTGTTAATATTAACCTATAAGTAAGGTTTATGTTTTTGATAATTACTTTGTTAAAGATTTTAGTTTAATGTTAGTAAAAAATAGTCACATTTTATACAGGAAGTTGCCTTTAAAAAAATAGTAATTCTTGTATTATTAATATGGAATTTTTACTTGTGGTAATAAAAAATAGAATATAAAAAAACTCGGTTTTTTAAATAAACTTTTTAAAATATTACAGATGTCCGACTTTGAGTCCAGTGTAATCTTCCTGTAATCTGTGGTCCAGTGCAGTGATTCAGATGACTTATTAGACGCATTGTCCAGCTTGAGTGATGATGAAATAGATTTACTCTAAGAAACAGAAATAGTAAAAAATAAGAACTACTTTGAAATTACTGTACCTGAATATAGTGGCCAAGTTTTTTTAACATTTACGTGTTAGCATCAGGGAAGTAGCTAACAGAATTGAAGAAAAATTTGCCATTTCTAATTATTTCACCCATGATTCTGGTAAATTTTGCATTGCCTTAAGCTCTACAACAACCAGAAAAGTTACATACTTGCTAAGTAACTTGTCTCCACAAATTATAGAATGGCCGAGGTAGATATTGAGGCAGTTGTAAGCGAACAATATTTTGCCCAATATGGATTTCCAGAGGTTATAGGAATAATTGATGGGACACATAAAAATTGATCGGCCCTTACAGAAGTGCTTGAAGAAAATATTAATATACCTGCATATGTCCATCCAAATCAAAATAATCAAAATCGGCATGACGAAAAAGACGTTAGGGAAGGAATTCATATAAGAGAGTATATCACAAACCATATTTTTTTGAATAACCAATAATACTATATTAGTGTAACTGAAAACTGACTATGGAACGTCGATAAATTATGGCTGGACAATTTCTAAGCTGATTGCCATGTTATCGGTTTAGGCTTCTTACTGCTTCGAGAGACATACCACTCTCTTCTTCAGAAAAGATCTGGAACTGTTTCTTTTGAAGGTGAGAATGATGTGTTTCTCAAAATGTCAAAAAGCCTAACACAACATGACAACCAATTGATACCAAAATTTTAACAAAATATACTCCATTATAAAGGTCACAAAAAATAGGTAATCTAAATATTTTATATAATATATAATGTTTAAAATAAGACTCGGATTTAATATCGACTAATCGATTAGTCGATTAGTCGACTAGTCGATATTCGCGGTTTCTGAAATTTTAATAACCGACTAATCGACTAGNCGCTGTTGTTGTTGTTGTTGTTGTTGTTGTTGTCGTCGTCGTTGTTGTCGTCGTTGTAGTCGTCGTTGTCGTCGTTGTTGTTGTTGTTGATTCTATTGATAACAGCAACAGCTACAGCTACAACAACAACAACAGTAACAACAACACCAACAACAGCAGCAACAGTGACAACTAAAGCACACTCCTTTAATCTATAATCAGAGTATTCCTAAGTAGTCAGAAATTTCTTACTGTAGTAGTCAAAGCATTCCTTCCTAACTCGATAGTCTACTTACTTTGAAATTACTGTACCTGAATATAGTGCCGAGTTTTTTTAACATTTCCGTGTTAGCAGGGAAGTAGCTAATAGAATTGAAGAAAAATTTATAATTATTTCACCCATCATTCTGGTAAATTTTGCATTGCCTTAAGCTCCCTGTACAATAACCAGAAAAGTTACATACTTGCTAAGTAACT
>NW_019423543.1:1710-3136 GCF_000390285.2 Anoplophora glabripennis | reverse complement strand
CAACTTTTTTTTTTCTGTGTGGCTGTGTTATGAATATTATGGTTTTGGCCATCTCGCATATTATTAGAGATATACGATTAGCTATCAAACTCTACAGGTTATTACTGAAATTCTAGAAAACGTTCTATATAAAAATATACAGGGCATTCTATTTAAAAAAACAGGTTTGGTACACCTCGAAAATGCAACATTTACTGAGACAAAAATGATTTTACTGTACAAAAAAATGTTATAAAATTATTCAAATTATAAATATGTTTATAAATCATTGAAAAATTTTTATACCTAAGGGTAAAAAAACAAGCTAGTTAATCATCACAAGGAAATTTTATATTATAGTGTTAGGTATTTGATTATTCTATATCTACATATTTTTTTAGATGTAACCGAAGTGGCGTTTGTCCCTGACGCTCACTCAGCCTCAAACAGCTCCGATAGCGACCACTTGAGTGTTTCTGAATACATCGCCATAGGAGTGTGCTCTATCCTTCTTGGTTTAATTTATGTGGCTTCCGTTTTCCTCTACATTCATCTTAGAAAACGCAACAACTTGGGATCCAGTGGCAAAAGCGGACTGGACAGCCAGAGCCTAGCAGCCGTTGAGGAAGGGCTGGTGAAGAACAACCCCTTGCTGTCGATTTCCTCCCATTTTCCTCCAACGGATTCGCTCTATAGCGATTCTAACAGCTCTGACACAGATGTTACACCAGATATCATCCAACACCATGACGACAGAAAGAAGCACGTAAGTAAATCTGTCTTTGATGAATGTATCGAATAAATGGGGAAAAAACAAAGACAGTTTAGGATTTACATTATGAATAAACATTGAATTTAAATACTAAATATTTATTTAAGTAAAAAGTAATTCATATCACAAATAAACTGAATTACTTGGCATAAAAAAACGAAATGTTCTCTGTATGCAATCCAGTGACTTATTTGGACTAAAAAATGCGCTATTTAACTCAAATATATCTTTTTTCTGTATACAGGGTGATTCACAACTTATCCAAAAAAATTTGGGAATAGATGCAGCATGAGAAATGGAGTCAATATCGTAAAAAAAATTTTTGTAAAATCTTTATAGTTTCCGATAAAAAAATTATAGTAAATTCAACCACTACATAGCTGGACAACGTAGTCTCTAGCGTCATTCGCAATGCGCGTGGAGAGCCACGTGGCCTTAGCGACTCCGAATACTGAAATCCGTCGTTGTGATGTTGTTTACCTGTTAGCTGTGGTGTTTAAAACAATTTTTTAGTAGTTAGTGTCAAAAATGGTTTGCGTGTATAGCGACTCAGAGTTGATGGATATCGTTTTAATTTATGGCGAAGCAAGACAACATTTGTATTATGGTGAAGCATTTGTGTTATGGTGAAGCAAGACATCATTTGTGTTAGTTCGTAGAAAGTGAGTAAGACGG
>NW_019423543.1:0-1382 GCF_000390285.2 Anoplophora glabripennis | reverse complement strand
AAGGCAAAAGCAGTTGAATTTGCCGATATAAAATAGGTGCGATAAAATTCTATTTACATATTTCTTTCCTTGCGAAACTTTTTGTCCGTTTTTATCACACCGCCATGCCGGTCGCATTGTGCGAGGTCAGGTTTTACAGTGGACCAGTTTCCAGTGCCGTGCAGAAGCGTATTTTTAAATCATTTTCGAACTGCCCTTTTTGATTTTTTCTTTACAAAATTGTATTTGTAAGGGTCTCCTGTACATCCCGAATTTTTTTTGGATAAGTTCTGAATCACCCTGTATATATTTAACTAACCGGAAATATACAGGGTTCTTCACGGTAAGTGGCCTATTACACGTTTCAGAGGAACCAAAGACAATATGACTGAAATTTTGTTTAGAGGGTTATCGGATATGTTCTCTTCAATTAAAATAATGCTATCAACGTAGCACTTGGTTATTTTAAATGGAACACCCTATATATTATTGCATTATCGACAAGATAAATTAAAAATAAGTCAAAAATGTTAAAGCCTACCTACTACTAACCTAAATCTAACCGTTTTCCAGATAATCGTCATTTTATAAAAAATTTGACGGATGCAAGCGTTTCGAAAATTCATTTTATCTTTCTTTGTTCTAGAAGCTTTCACTTGCTTTTCAGAATACACGAAGAACATAAGAAGAACAACCTTTCGCTATCAAAATTGCCTGAAGGAAATTATACTAAGTGTCTCATTTTTCACGTTACGTTTTGAAAATTTAAAACCAACAAAACTTTATAAATTCAAATGGAACACCCCGTATTTTTCTGCAGCATACTATAGAAAATCAAATTCTCTTTACACCGATATAGGTATTGTAGGGGTTACAGTTTCAATTTTCTCAGATATTTGCGGTTTACTTACATTTTCAATAATATTACGTTAAAATATCATCAAATTTGTCTTGAGAGGTAAATATTAGTATTGACTATTGTCAATCAGTATTCTATAAGTACCAAGTATTTGCTCGACAAGAAAAATGCAAAATAATTATTCTAATGAAGATATTTTAAATTTATTTTATATCCATGGAACATTCATCGTGAATCAACGTTGATGGCATTATTTTCATTGAAGAGAACATATCTGATAACCCCCCGTAAACAAAATTTCAGAGTGTCATATTGTCTTTGGTTCCTTTGAAACGTTTAATAGGCCACTTACCGTGAAGAACCCTGTATAGGAGTAATATATTATTTTAATCCTCAACAATAACTGTATTTCAGATGCAAATTACATCTGCTATGATCCACCCCCAAAAGGAACTGTACTACCTCAGCTCGCGTTCTTCCCCATTTTCATCGTCCGAACCAATTCTCCAAGATTCCACGACAAATGAAAGGCTTCCAGAAGAAA
>NW_019423542.1:2108-3097 GCF_000390285.2 Anoplophora glabripennis | reverse complement strand
CTTTGATACAATAAAAAATAAAGTTGAAATTAAAGGAAGTTTAAATATAAATAATTATCGGACTGTTGAAAGACCAATAATTATTAACGATAGGTATTTGATAATACGCTAATAGTTTTTTTTTAATCGCGAGATATGGATTTAAAGAAATCATCAAAATCGGACCTCTAGAAACTCAGATATTAAAAATTTTTAAGCGCGTCGCGGTTTTGAACTCGTCTATTTAGTCCAAGCATTATAGAGAAATGCTTACAGAAATTATCACCTGGACAAAAAAAATATGACCGTATAGAAAATTAAATTTTAAATTGAGTTTCTTATTCTTTAAACTCGATCCAAAATGGCGAACATGGTTGCAAAAAACGTTTTTTTTTAAATAACTAAAAAAATATAGCACGTATTGAAAAATTTTAAATGAGAAAGTTGTAGGTTTTAAAAAGATTGTTACGGGTCTATTTTGTCGCCCGGTATAGAGACGAATGTAATATAATGATGGCAATATTTAAAACATTTCTGCACGAACCAGAAATGAACGGTTTGAGGTTGAAATTAAATACGAAAAAAAAAAAAATAATAAATGGCTTAAGGTTTTCTTAAAATAAATAATGAAGTACCTTTAAATTCAGTACATTTCGGCAATATATTATAATCTTAATAGAAACCTTTAAAATACACTTTTATCGCCGTCGAGTATAGGCAAAAAGAGGTTCAGTTTTTCGCACCGAAATAAAATTGACGATTTACTACGAATTCTGTCTTGAAAGATAGCAGTCATTCACGCAGTTTGTGGATTTATGTAAATTAAAGTTAATTAAAAGTGTGTTGCATTTTACTGATTAGCGTATCTATCGCTGATAGATAGCAGTGTTAATCTGGATTTGCAGTTGTACTGTGCAACACATAAAAATTGCAAGAAAGGCCGCCCAATATCCAAGGTATCTAAATACATTCTTTTCCATTAATTCTGTCAAGCCATTTATATAACTTTT
>NW_019423542.1:0-1783 GCF_000390285.2 Anoplophora glabripennis | reverse complement strand
AAAAAAGTACATTTTTGAAAAATTTAAAAATATTAATTATTTTTCGAGATATATCGATTTTTTGAAAAAAAGGCGCTCTCGAAAATTGGCTAGATCTTCTCAGCGGATAGCCCTACAGTGACGATTTTTGGTTTATTTTCTTCGTAAAGAGTTATATTATCATGCTGTTAAAAAATGTTGACGATTTTATTAATTTTAAGGACCAAAAAATGACTGTAAAGTTGCACTTTTTTTGGGTGTTTTTTCAAATAACCATTTCAGTTTTTATTTTATGAAAATGACTTAAAGAAAGAAACTGCTAAAATTTTTTCACAAATTTGAAAAAAAAAATGTTTTTTACGACGTTCTGGAGCCGAGATAATTTTTTTATTTAAAATAAAATTGAGGACGCAATTAACATTTTACAGTGATGCACTTGATGGAGGTTAATATTGAATACTTATATTTTCAAAAAAAAAAGTAGGATATGTTTACTTGATTCTTAGTATTAGTAATTGAATAATAAACTGAAGCGTGCAAGCGCTGAGTGCGTCAGCTGGACCGAACGGAGAAGTAGGGGGAAGCGGCGCGCGCTCGCTCTGAAAACTGATGACGTGCAGTCTAAATGGCTCGCAATTGCAAAATCATTGATATCTCGGCTTTTGAACAAAACTTCTTTTGTACGTAAATGTTTAGTTTTTATTTAATTTACATTTTATTGCATTTATCGTCATTTTAATAATTAATAATATTACATTATTTTTCGTGTAATACCTTAATTTTATGCTTCATTAATCATACTGACGTTGTACTTGTTGCTGGCTTTTTAACAATTACTTCATCATTTCAATAATTAATTAATTTTGATGTAAAATAAGTTTAAAGAATTTAATTTATTTACAAAAATATTTAATAATTATACTACTATCTATAAAATATCTAAAAAATTATTACAATGAAAACTAACACGTATCCTATATAGAAAAAATTATTTATCGAATGAAATTCTTCTTTTCTTTATCGGATTGTCTTTTGATTCATTTTCTTGTTCGTCGTCTATATTTTCGTGAAGAAGTATAAAAGTTAAATAAAAACTAAATATTTACGGGACTATTTTGCTTCTAAGGCGAAAATGACTATAATATACGTGTTTAGCTCTACCCCAGATTGAGTATAAAAGAATTTTTGTACGTAGTCCAGAAGCCGAGGTATCAAAGATTTGGCAAGCGTTAGCCATTTAGACTGCACGGTCATCAGTTTTCCGACCGAGCGCGTGCCGCTTCCCCCTACTTCTCCGTCCGCTCCAGCTGACGCACTCAGCGCTTGCGCGCTTCAGTTTATTACTCAATTACTAATACTAAAAATCAAGTAAACATATCGTACTATTTTTTTTTTTTGAAAATATAAGTATTCAATATTAACCTCCATCAAGCGCATCGCTGTAAAATGTTAATTGCGTCCTCAACATTATTTTTAAATAAAAAAAATTTCTCGGCTCCAGAAGGTCGAAGAAAAAAATTTTTTTTTAAATTCGTGAAAAACTTCCAGCAGTTTATTTCTTTAAAAGTCATTTTCATAAAATAAAAATTGAAATAGTTATTTGGAAAAAACATACCCAAAAAAGTGCAACTTTTTCAAAGTCATTTTTTGATCCTTAAAATTAATAAAATCGTCAACGTTTTTTAACAGCATGATAATATCACCATTTACGAAGAAAATAAATCGAAAATCGTTACCGTAGGGCTATCAGCTGAGAAGATATAGCCAATTTTCGAGAGCGCCTTTTTTCAAAAAATCGATATAT
>NW_019423541.1:0-3086 GCF_000390285.2 Anoplophora glabripennis | reverse complement strand
TTTAAATGTAAGTACTTAAAAAATTCTGGTACAAAATATGTACCACCAAGACCTGGAGGAATAAAAAACGGTGGTACATTTTATGCACCACTGAGGCTGAAAGAGTTAAGAGTCTTTCAACGTCTGTGATACTGATAGTTTGTATGGGTGAATTGTATGTTTCCTTAGTACTCTCACGAGAATTCTCTGCGACGTACCTGCTTTTAATGCAATTTGCTGTGTTCAAATTCAGGGATTTTGTGTAACACCAGCTATAGTATATTTAATTTCGCAGCTTCATTTATGTAGTTTTCTCTGTTCTTGGGTTTACAGAAAGAACCATATTGTCCCAAACAATGAATATAACACTCAATATCACGCTTTTCCTCGTTTGAAAAATTCATTGTCTTTAGCAATTCAAACGACTTTTAAAATTTTAAGGAAGAAAAGTAACTGTCAAATAATGCTACAGTAATTAAAAGCCTTGTAAGTAAACTTTTCGATTGTTTCCACAGCCATCTACGTCGGCGAGCAATTGAAAAGTTAAAAAGTTTTCCCATTTTTCAAAATAACCATACCAAATATTATATCGCTGGAAAGCATAAAAAAGTCATTTTTTGCTAGCTCATAGCTAACTATGGTTTACATTTAAGAAATTTGAAGTTTATGTTATAACTTGAAAACGAAAGTGAAGACGAACAATTTGATCACAATGCAAAAACCTGAAACTTTGTAATTTAAAATTTTTTTGTAAAATAAATAGCAACGTAATTAACAGAGAGCGGACAATTTGTGTCTTTAACCTTGAACATAGATATGTCATTCATAACAGGGCTGAAGTTTGAATTCTGACCAATAGGAATTCGATAAACGCAACCGATGTCGACGGATGGACTAGAGATGGGCGCGAGTGTCATTTCATTTCTTTAGAACTAAATTAACTTAATTATTTTCTCGTTATTTAACCTGTTCACATGATTTATGGATTTTAAATAAAGGGTACAAATCTTCGCGAGGATAATACGATATATTTGCTATACATAATAATTATATTTTGCATAGTTTATACACAATACATTTTTGAACGCGTACACATCTCTATCAAAATTTGACCTATTCTTCGGGTTAAAGACACACATTGTCCGCTCTCTAGTAATTAAACGCATCTGAAGGGTCTGACCGAATTCGGATTTTTCCAAATATCTAGTCAGCCATGATGTTTTTTCAAAAAATAAAAGTAAAACTGCACATCTTTCCTCATTTAAGCTTTTTTATATCTCTGCTACTTTCCCAGATCCTTACATTAAACATCGAAAACAACTCACCCTGTATATAAAAATGTGTCGTGAAGGAATGTTCTTTTTATACAAACTTTCATAAAAATATTAAGAAAAAACTAAATAGAAAATTAGAATATTATGAAGGAGAATTTTACACTTTCGTACATAGAGAGACTCCTGGTAAATTCGAGATTTAATTCATTAAGGCAGCAGCGTACTAGGAGTGTGTGTAAAGGGATTGATTGCCATCATTTTATCAGATGGTCGATATTAACAGTTTTTGAGAGAAAAGAAAAGTAAAACAAAAAGGAGAGAAATAAAAAACTGTTCATAAATAATAATAATGGGTAAAACAATTTTAATTATTAAATTAATTGATATTTATTATATTTCAAATAATTTAAACCACTGAAACATAATATTTATTTTCGCCCATTCTCAGGCTTTAATTGAAACTGATTTCATTGCATTTCCGTGGTATTCTACCAAAAACGTTATTCGTGAGACATCCTGCGTAAGATACGACTACTTACTTTTATCGGTCGTATACCCGCACACTATTATAAACCGCCGCGGCCAGATTTGTTACTGATCTATAACTGTTATAAAAATATATTGAAATAGTACTAAAAATAAGTTTATAAATGGAACCTTGCTATTGGTTGATTAGGGTGGAGTACACAAAATCCAAGTGAGATAATGTTTAAATGGGAAATAAAAAATAATTTTATGGCTTGTTTTTAATAGGCATAATTAAATCTACTAATAGTTTTCATGGTTGTATATCACGGTAATAACAACTTTATTGACAGCTTTAATATAATTTAAAAAATCAAAAAAATTTCACCATTAAATATGTAATGAAATAACAGTAATAGTAGTAATAATAAATTAGATCTATACATAAAAACATTAGTGAATAAAATGTGTTCCAAATTTTACTGAATATTAATCTAATTGATTCAAAGTACCTACATTTGAAAAATATATATTCTATTACTATTAGCTCGTTTTTTAAATTTATTTTAAAGTATTCAAACAAACTAAAACATTTTTTCTAAAAAAAATTAAACAACGATCTTGGGTACTAGAAATATAGGTATGCAAAACATATCTAATCCCTGAGGAAAGATTCCTAACTGCTGATCTTGCGGAAAGCCGCTGCTCATTGGGGTACATATCCCAACTATCATTGATATCCCCAATACCTAGTAAACAGCTAGTAATAAATAATTATCCAAAATAAAAATATGTATTCAGTGTGTTCCAAAATTCATATTTTTTCCAGTTCAGATTTAAAAAAATCGCCGAAACGTCAATTAGTAAATAGAAATTGCACTTTTCTGCAATATTTTCTATTTCTTTGAGCCATGTTTGACAGACCTATAACATTACCGACATTTTTTCTAATAGAACGCTATAATTTTTATAGTATAAATAGATAGTCCTACTAAAGACGAATTCAGCGATACTTTTTTGTCATAGTTGTCAAAAAATGGAGGAATTAAATGAAAACGATAATTTAGTACTACTTTTTATTTTATTACAGCAAGTGTTCAGCCCCCTTAACCATTGCACAATGCCCAATTTGGTGTTTAAAGTTATCAATTACATTTTGAATAACATTTGGTGTTATGTTTCGAACTTTTTTCAATCCTTCGATAGTGTCTGATCTGATCACATACACTTTGCTTTTTAGATAACCCCACAAAAAAAAATCTAGTGGGGTTAAGTCAGGGGGGCATGGTGGCCATTCAAGCGGCCCTCTTCTGCCTATCCATCGATTTGGGAAAACTTCATTTAGGTAATTTCTTACATCGAGGCGAA
>NW_019423540.1:2624-3589 GCF_000390285.2 Anoplophora glabripennis | reverse complement strand
GGTACACAGCTTAATGGTAGATTGTTCACGTCAAAATATAGCTCTTGAGCCAAACATGCCTTAATCAATTGTTGCTCCTTTTCGTTCTACAGGGTATTAAAGTTGAAAAAATATTTTCAATTTTATGCCATTATTTTAAGTGTGTATGTACGGATTGTTTTGAAAATTTGTAGTTCTACGTTTTTTGAGGTGGCAAATACGTAAACAGTATTGGGGTCACATCTAGGGGGCGCTAGTTATACTGTCCTATCCTATACTGTCCTATCAATGTAAAAGTATGTATTTTGTATTTTACAATTTTGAATTTTTTAGCTAGAAATTATTGAACTACGTTCAATTATAAATAAAAAAGGTATACTTGTTACAAATCGATAAACTCAACCGTTTTCGAGACAGACCTTTTAAGATTTTGAGATTCGGCGGGAATTTTAGAGGTTTGTATCTCGGTAGGAGAGCTCTCTAATGAAAATTTTGATAGGAACTTGTCACGTTATTTTAACGTCTCCTGTATAAAGATATTGCCCAAATATTCTGGGACACTCTGTATGTTGTTTCTTAATAATAACGCGAGTTGACAACATTTAAATGAAATTGTCATTGAATTGCAAGAGATTATCTACCTTTTCCATATGTAAATTCAAATTATTATAATATATAATTTATAATTTAGTATACTTATAACGAGCGTTCAAATAAAAACGTGGTCAAGTTGGTTCTGAAAATTTGGACGTAGGGCGTAGCGTATAACAAATGAACTTAAACGTCATCTGTCAAAGCGCTATATCGCCGCTATCAATTTGAATATTTTCGTTTTAAAAAGCGTTGAAAGTGGTGTTTTCTCAAGAACAAAAAGTGTTTATCATAGAGTCCTACTTTAGAAATGGACGCATCTTAGAAAATGTCTTTAATTCTTTGAGGAACAGGTGTGAAAAGTGCTTGGAACAAGGAGGGGGACACTTTCTTGA
>NW_019423540.1:0-2176 GCF_000390285.2 Anoplophora glabripennis | reverse complement strand
GGGAAGTTTTCCAAAATCGACTAATAAGTCTCAATGCTGAACATGAATTTCCACCGAGGTCATGTGATATTACGCCGTGTGATTTCTTTTTGTGGCCTTACCTTAAAAACACTATTTTTGAACTGCCTATTCCTGATTTAAACCATCTGCAGGCTCGACTTATAGACAAGATTCGTGAAATTAACAATACCCCGAGCATCTTAGAAAATGTCTTTAATTCTTTGAGGAACAGGTGTGAAAAGTGCTTGGAACAAGGAGGGGGACACATTTAGCAGCTGCTTTAATTTATTGTTATAACAAGGAGGGGAACACTTTTCGCAGCTCCTTTAATTGTTTGTTATTGTTATCACGATTATTCTTTAAAATAAAGTTATATAGTCATTAACGTTATTGAAACTGACAGCTGCTATACAGCTCGTTGAGAAATGAGGTTAAGTTGGTCGCTATAAGCTACTCTCTACGTCCAATGTGTCAGAGCCAACTTCGACCACGTTTTTATTTGAACGCTCGTTATATAATAAAAACAAATTACTGTCTCATACTGTTAATAAATGGTTTAATTTGACACATTATACTCGCCTATATTCTCATTATAGGTATTATGTTTCCATTTACATGATTATATTTTTCCAAGATTATGTTTTTGTTTGATAAATTTGTGTCAAGTTTCATTCTAAAGGTCTAAAGTAGTCTTCCACAATATTTTCATCACTTTCACCTTGTTACAAGTAATGTTTTTTATACAGATATATTTGAAGAATATGCTGTTAATCAGAAATTTTAGGAAATGTATAACACACAACACAAATAGAAACAAAATTTACAACAGCCAAAGAAAATTAAAACAAATAATACATAGTTTTGTAACTCTAAACATTCCGTAATTATTATATAAATAGTAATAATTTGTTAACAAAGCAGAGGTCAGTGTTTAGCCAACTGCGATATAAACTTTGAAGTAACTCACACCCTCCGTCTCGTTAAAGAGGCAAATAATTACAAACTAGTTCTGAGGGACATAAATTACAAATTAGTCAGACGTGCGCTACGGTTTAACAGATTGAACTGTAGTTCCAGCTGTAATGTGAAACTGTAAGTAAATTAAATACTAAACTGTCCCCTTAATTATATATATTCTGTTCAGTATATTTTCAACACAGTATCTAGTTAAAGTTAAGTTTAGATGCAAAACTCTTGATTTGCAAAATAGGACGTTCTCAGAGAAACGTTTATCTACTGTAACTTTGCCTTAATATGGCGATCTGTTCAATATCTGATATTGCAGTAACTTATAACGAAGAAGCTCCATGTAAATTTACAGGAAGGTCTTAGACCTACTTTAAGAACTTTGGAATGTTCATGGTTTGCTAAGTACAGCTCAATTGAACCATGTTTCCTGTTTAGTAAAGCTTTCCCGTTTAGTTACGTGTTTTCAGGTATATTAAATTTTATTCTGAGTTTGTTTATTCTACACTACAAAAATAAGTATTCGTACATTGAAACTATAAAAATTAAAATTGATTATTTGTTGTGTTAAAATTACTGTTGGCTTTATTCGAATTTCACGGTTGCTTTAGCAAATTTACCGTACAATTACTAAAAGGAATGTAATTTTGTTGCAAAATTAATTGCAATTATTATAGCCTTTCAAAAAATAGCGTCCTTTCCAGCAACACTTTAGAATCAACTCTTTTTAAATGTTATTTTTGGTGCGTTGTATGGTTCTTAATATAAAAAAAACTTCCCATTTCTGGAGAAAATGCAGTTGATTATGCTCAAGTCACATACCGCGATTATCTGTAAAAATTTGTTTTTATGCAACTTCAATCAATAAAGTTAGTTTTAATGATATTTTTTAATAATTAAATATAAAATTTATATTAGTTACAAAGTGACCTAAAAGTAAAAAAATATAAATATTGAAAGTTTAAAGTTTATACATAATTTTGTTATATACAGGGTGTATCACGAAAAGGGCCCTGCAAAATAATCTCAAAAAGTAGTCAGAGTTGAACTCTGAAAATTTGTATACAGGGGTTTATCAAAAAGATCTATTCGATGAAAATAGTGTCAACTTCCTCGCACTTCCGCTTATACCGGAAGTCATCATCAGCTCTGTTATTTCAAATGGAACAATATGTATATTTATGCATTTTTTAATTCTACGGTAAATTCT
>NW_019423539.1:0-3089 GCF_000390285.2 Anoplophora glabripennis | reverse complement strand
TACCTCCTTAAAGCACAAAGCAAATGATTCGTGTTAAATGCTGCACTCAAAACAGCCGATCGCTTTCATAGAAAGTAATTGTTTCTTCAGTGTAGTTCACCCTGTACAAAGCACTTCTTAGCGATCAAACTTATGGCACATCCAGTGATGTAGCGAGGCAGCACTTAACGTCAGGGCATGTATCTAAATTCGACTAGTACGCTCGGGGAGCGGAAGTTCGAATTAGGAGCAATCAGAGTTAATCTGTAGTCAGCTGATTGCATTATGTGTGTCCTACTCTCGGGCTCCGTGTGGAATTCGTTCGTTCGCCGTGTGGGCAGAGCATGCACAATGACGACGAACTTTAACTGCCCCTAATGTAATATATGTAAATAAATAATTTTACGGCATTAAGAGGCGATACGCCGAACAACTGTGAATCTGTACGGTCGCCGGTAATTTCGACTTTATTTTATTTTCCGAATTGCCACGCTATGCCCACGTACGACGACGCCGTGCGAGAGAGGTATGTGTAGAGGTTCGCGGGACGTTTTGCGCGTTCCCGGAGGAAATTGACATGCAAATTTGAGGATGTTATCTGCAGAAACGCGTGGCTTACACGTATGGCAATAATAAAGATATTTGTCCCGCCAGGGGTGATCGTAATAGCGGTCCGTTCACACTTTGAACGTGAAATGAGCGTTAATGTCTTTCCATTTCCTTAGGTTTTAGTTTAATGCGACGCTATTACTTTTATGAACTAATCTCATTCCTCCTCCCATAATCCAAACCAACAACCAAAGTCTCTTAACGTTTCCAGGAACACTGTACAAGGTGGCCGTTGTTAAATTATTTTGGAAATTAGTTGCCCGTTTAAGCGAAAAACAGATAATTGAAATTTTAATTATTACACAGCCGCACAAAAAAAAGCATCGGATCTGGCATTCAGAATGAATTTTCCCGAAAACGCAGACCCGTTGGGCCAAATCTGAAGGCAGATTCGGATTCAGCGGAAAAAAATACATGAAAATGCATGGGTCTGAATACCAGATCCGATACTTTTTTGTGGGGCTGTGTATGATTGGATGCGGAAATAAAATCCGTAGTCAACAGGAGGTATGACTTATTTCAACATAAGTATCCAGACCAGAGAATTAGTCGAGCTACAATAAGTAGTTCAAAGGGTTCGAAGAAACCGGAAGTATAAAAGATTTACCTGGATCAGGAAGGCGAAGAACGGTAAGCGAAAATAATCGTCAGAATGTGATGCTCGCCGTTACTGAAAATCCTCACTCATCCATTAGATCTATCTTATCGAACTTCAACTTGTCGAAGTCCTCAGTTCACAGAACTCTGAAGTCTCAAAAGTAGCATCCTTACAAAGTTAACGTCTTACAAGAACTATGGGCAGACGACACAGACAGAAGATTACAGTTTTGCGAGTAAATTTGAAATTTATTTCAAAGACAACCCAACTTAAAAAATCGCATAATTTTCACTGACGAAGCAACTTTTTGCTTAAACAGAACCATGAACAGGCAAAATACTAGGTTTTGGAGCCCAGAAAATCCACATTGGATGGAAGAAAAACATACACAACGGCCGGAAAATGTGAATGTTTGGGCTGCAATAGTAGGATTCGTATACTGGGACATTATTCCTTTGAAGGCAATTTAACAGGCGACATTTGTTTCGATTTTTTGGTTTTCAGCAGATTCCAGCCCTAACCCTAAAGAGCACGATATGCCTGCTGGTGATGTCTGGTTCCAACACGATGGTGCCCCTCCACATTTTCGCCTCTATGTAAAAAATTACCTTTATGAAGTTTTCCCAAATCGATGGATAGGCAGAAGAGGGCCACCACGATTCCCTCACTTAACCCCACTAGATTTTTTTTGTGGGGTTATCTAAAAAGCAAGTTGTATGTGAACAGACCAGACACTATCGAAGGGTTGAAAAATCGTATCAGAGAAGAAGTTCGAAACGTAAAGACTATGACAAAAAAAGAATTGTAACCTTATATCGCTAAATTCGTCTTTAGAAGGGCTATCTAGAAAAGTGACAATTTCTATTTACTAACTGAAATGTTTCAGCAACTTTTTAAAATCTGAACCGGCAAAAAATTTGAATTTTGTTCCCTTATTTTGGGATACACTGTATTTTTAAGTCTGTTCATTCACTTCTACAGGCAATTTGTATACCATTCTCCTTCTTACCTTTGCTTCTCTATGCAGGAAAAAATGATAAAGAACAGTTCTAGGAAATTTTGTTGTGATGTCAAAGAAAAAAATAAAAAGCAATTGACTATTATTCCAAGATATATTTTTTTTAATGGAACATCCTGTGTCCACCACAATTGGACAGCAAAAACCGAGCCACCCGGAATTAGCATAGTAAGATGTATCATTACTTATGAGTTGCCAATTGTTATCTTTTAAAATCAACAGTTAGAACGCAAACCTACGATAGAAAATAATTTAGTAAAAATAGATTGCTTTATGTACCTATTAAGAAAAAATTCTATTGTTCAAAAAAAATTTTTTTTTACATGATTTATTAAATATTAATTATAACATAAGTTATAACATTCTAAACAAAACAAGATACGTTATTAATATTTTCTCTTATTCAGCCACTAATCACAGAAAAATTTTAATTCATGTTAATATTTACCTGCAAGCAACCGTACACCCTGCACAGTTTAAATTTAAGCAGAATCCGATCCTAATTTGAGCGCTTACTAGCAACGGAGGCTAGCCTACTCTGGTCAGCTAATAAGGTGTTTGAATTTAGCGTAGCGAAGCCATAGCAAATGGAAATATGTACTTTTGTGTACAGAGTATTTAGAGTCTACAGAAGAACATAGCTTCCTCTGAATTAATATAATAAGAAAAAAAGAATAAAGCCGCAATATTTTTTAAATAAATTCTAAAACGGCACATTATAAAACTAACTTTACTCAAATCTTATTCTGCTACTAGTTTTGAAAAATTATATTAGTGGATTTTTATCCCCAATCTAACTATAATACATTGTTCTACCCCGGAATTTCAGCTCGTATATACCAATTTTAATCAAAATCAATTCGTTTTGCAATTCATATTTTAATT
>NW_019423538.1:2224-3128 GCF_000390285.2 Anoplophora glabripennis | reverse complement strand
CAATGCACGCCAATTTTAACAGTTTTTGATTAATAATAATTCGAAAAATTTCAATTTAGTTTATGAGTTTTAGGGAAATTTATACAAATTTGAGTATCTATGAACAGAGAAATGTTTAAACTATTTTTCTAGGTTTTTTTTTTTAGTCGTAAGCATGTTTGGTTACATCGAAAAAAAATTAGTGCATTATTTCTGACTGAGTCAACGATTCATTAAATTTTGAAAAATAACGTTTTTGTTAGAAATTTATTATGAAAAGTATTAATCTTAAAGAAAAAAAAGTTCAATTTGTTATTAAAAAGTTTTTTTTATTTAATTATCAAGCGAGTTATAAAATTTCAAACATTTTGGTTTTGTGCTGATTTTTTTTAACTTTTTTGTAATTTTAACCATTGAGTNTAAAATAACAATTCACGAAATTTTTAAACCCATTTCCCCCATTTCCGTCTTCTCAGCAAAATATAGACACCATTCTTTGACATTAGAATTGTTTCTGGAGCTAATTCTAGCGCATGGGCTGTAGGGTGGGTCAAAAATAATCGACTATTTTGTTTTTACTTTATACTCTGAAAAATAGGTTGCTAGACACCTCTAGAAAATTCTCTCCAAATATGAGCTCTTAATCTTAATAGGAAGGTCCTACGCTTTACAGTTTTCCATTTTTTCCTCAGTATTAGAAAAAAAATTCATATCTCTCTATCAACTGTTCGTTAAAAATATCTCTCCTCATATGCTTGTGGGAAATTGAACGCCCTATAAAAAAGGTCTCTTACAATGTTTTTTTAAACCTCACCGTTTAAAAGATATTAAAGGTTGAAGTTTGATTATTTTAAGACAAATTTCTGTTTCGCTTATGAATTTTATAACTCGTTAACAAAAAATCATTATGAAATGCGCAATTCAT
>NW_019423538.1:0-756 GCF_000390285.2 Anoplophora glabripennis | reverse complement strand
CTCTTACCCTTTTTGAGTTATCTTGAAAAAGCCCTTTGTTTTATCTTTTTCCACCCTTGGCCGGGGGTTGAACAAAAAATTACTCTCACTTATTGTTATAATATACCTTAAACTAACTCATATCAAAAATTCAGCCAAGTTGACAAAATTTCGATTTAAAGGCTTAGTTAATTGGACTATTAACTTGGTTTCGTCATACAAAAGTAACGGGCTTGAAGGACAATATTCGCAAATAACGCATTTTTTGAGAATTTGAAGAGTATTTTCTCGAAAATGGTGGATACTGGTGTAAAACTGACTTTAGATGCATATTGATAGGGTCCGAAAACATGTCGATAACAAGGTAAAAAAAAACATACATTTTTTTTGTGCGCCTGGGTGATAATTGCTGCTAACAATTCTTAAATTCTAATTTATCTAGCTTTAGACTTTAGAGGTGTTCTAGCTTTGAAGTTACTTCAAGTTCCTGTATTTTGCACCGCTGGCGCTGATACGGAAAACCCAATAATAGAATGTTATTTATTTATTTTTTTAATGAAGGATCGGAAGCAATGACTTATGTACTTATTTGCCTGTTAAGATAAACGAGTTTGGGGTTCTTTTATCAGAGTTCATAGGTTTAGTTCAAGTTAACTATGCCTCATCATAGTGCTGCTATTGTTTTATTTATACTTTACCAATATTACTACAAAGTTTTTTAATTTAAATCCTGCCTCTTTCTTAACGGTAAGTTTACGTAATCAACAGGCTACCTAA
>NW_019423537.1:0-3104 GCF_000390285.2 Anoplophora glabripennis | reverse complement strand
TTTTTTTTTTATTTTTCAACATAGTCTCCTTGTAACTCTACACACTTCTCCCAGCGATGCTCCCATCTCTGTAACCCGTCCAAATAGTATTCGGCTTTTTCTCTGCAAAATAATTGTTCACGAAGGTGATTGCCTCATCATTCGACGAAAATCTCTGTCCTCCGAGCGCAATTTTTAGATGAGGGAACAAAAAAAGAAGTCGCTTGGGGTTAGATCTGGTCAGTAAGGCGGATGGTCAAGCAGTTCAAACCGTAATTCGTGGATTTTCGTCATGGCAACCGCTGAGGTGTGAGACGGTGCGTTGTCTTGNTATGTGTACTAATTTAAACCGTCTTTTGGAAGTATGTTTATTAGCACATGGAAACAACTTTGAATAATTTTTGTGCAGCATATCGTCTATTGGTAAGTAATTCGTGTATTCTTTTAATTTTTGTGTTACTTTTAAACGGGATTTGAATAAATTCCAGCATTTTCGAACACAAAACTTAAACAGTGAAAATCGCCATCAGCGCTTTCGCACTGAGGCGCGCGGCAGCTTCGATATCAAAGGTACAGCTAGCTGCCGCACCAGAGACGGCTTTAAATTTGTTTAAACCTTCATGTGATTTTTTTTCAATTTAAAACGTACCCAACCATCGGATGCTTAATAAAAGTTGCTTATTTTCGTGGCCTCTGTCACCATTTTCAAGGAACGCACTTATTTCAGAAACACCCTGTCTTTTTCACCGAAATAATCACCATACTTACTTGAATTCAAGTTAAAAAAGACTGTTTTATAAATAAATTTTGTTTATATATTCTATTAATATTATTATAATAACCAGTGACGAACAAATTGCTTAGCTTCTGTCAATGCAAAGAAATATTTACTTTAAAATTGTACATCGTTTAGGAAACATATAATCAATTAAATGAAATAACAATATCCTTCTTCAACGTGCTGAAATCGTGAATATTTTTTTTAATGATAATTGTGTATATCGTATTCCGTGGCCAGTCTATTCACCAGACCTTAACCCCATAGAGCATGTGTGGCATGTTCTTAAAAACGGATTTATAACTCATCGTCAGTCACTACAGAGTATTGATCAGTTAGAGCAAGCTGGCAATAGTTGCTACAAGATACATATAATTAATAATTGTCATTTGTCAACATGAGCTGGCGAAGCCAGGTGGTAATTACTGGTCCAAATTAATATTAATTACTTTGTTCTTGTATACAGGGTGTCCCAGAAATAAAGTTGTACATGCATTTAAATTACCAAAAGCATCAATTTATATTTTATTTTTTTATTTTTTCAATTTATTACTTTAACTAATAAGATCTGATAGAGAATTAAGTATTATACATTGACCATTGATGTTTATTCATTTATAAACACGTAATTTATTGACTTACAATTAGTGTAAATAATAAATCAGAGTATCAAACTGCTAGTCAATCATAAAGTGGAAGTTGTATTAGGTATGTATTTTATTTATCTTGAGAATTATCAAAATATATTAATTTTAAAACTGAATAATTCATTATGTGACTTACAGAGAAGTGATTTCCTATCAGTTTCATGAGATACCTAATTCAAATGTGTTAATAGCTAAAAGCCGGTTTTAAAGACAACAATTATATGTAAAAAAAAAACATAACTTACCTTCAAAACTTTTAATATCTAAAGTGCAACATTTTCAACGCAACTCTGTATATGGAATCTCAAATTCGAATTATCCAACTCTTCAAGAGTAGGTAACTCATCACCGACTTTATTTTCTCTTTAAAGAGGTTAGTTAAAATCAAACGGTGTCGTATCGAATATAGTTTTCCCATAAACTTACCTTAGTAAGTGAACTTGCTGAATATAATGAACAATAAATTAATAAAGAGATAAGTATAGCTTTAATCTTTATTTAAACGTTTATCAACTAACTCCAACCTAAGTTTTAGAACTAACATTAACAAGAGTTGACGAGGTTGCTTAAATTTTAACACAATATACAGTTCGGTTAGAGTGAAAAAGAGGAGACATATTTTTATTTTTCATTTTACGAGAAAAAGGCATTCTTGATTAAAATTTTTGCTTATCTTTAAAATGTGGTTGGCATACAGAACTTTCATCTTGCATGTACAGGGTGATCAGAAAATCGGTAAATACAAAAATCGTTCAAGAATAAACTGCTTTTGTTTTTAACAATACAGAAATATATTATGTACCAAGGAAAGTTGCTTGGAATTGAAATTTATATTATAATTTCAATTTGTGTATGAATCGGCCTACTGTGATAGAAGCGCACAGTAAAACATTTTTATTGTTCACTTTACGAGAAAAAGGCATTCTTGATTAAAATTTTTGCTTGTCTTTAAAATGCGGTTGGCATGGATAATAAAAAAAATTGACAACAACCGTTATAATGAAAAGTGGTACTTAGGGCTTTTGAGTAATAGTAGCCGTTTTTCTTAATATGCTTACGCTGCAGGAAAAAAATATTTAATGATGATGATGATGATCTTAATTTTAGCAGCCTCAATCAGATAGTTGAAACTGTTGGTATAAGATATGGTGATCTTATTTAGGTTTAATTCTATATAAGAATATTATATGTTCTTTTTTTGGGTAATTGTATGCACATACAATATTACTAGCCTTCTGCGTACTTCATTCGATGTGACTTATATATATGCATGTTAAGCATTTAACTTTTCTGTAAACAATTTGTCCTATAAATGGATGTTATCTGTTGGGCAATAAAGATTATTATTATTATTATTACTACTAAATAAAAATAAACTTCTTCATGTCAATTATATTTGTATGGTAAGCAAGGCATTTTATACTTGAACGATTTTTATATTTACCGATTTTCTGAACACCCTGTACATGCAAGATGTAAGTTCTCCATGCCACCGCATTTTAAAGACAAGCAAAAATTTTAATCAGGAATGCCCTTTTCTCGTAAAATGAAAAATAAAAATATTTTCCCTCTTTTACACTCTAACCGTGGACATACTGTATATAAAATGGTGGTAGTGGTGTATTTATACAGAGTGTAACTTTAAACAAGGGTCATATTTATACGGATACTACTTTTGACTTTTAAAGACACATTAGTTT
>NW_019423536.1:0-3097 GCF_000390285.2 Anoplophora glabripennis | reverse complement strand
AGTTTTAGAATTGAATTTGCACAATATGCTGTAAGTTAAAAATATTTAAATTTATTACCGATGTTGCAAAATAGCAATAATTGATGTAAGAAAGGCAAAGTAATCAAGTTTTTTGGATATATTTTTTAAAAATATTTTAATTGCTCCGAGGGCATTCTAATTTTAATAAAATAAACTTTAGAGTGTAATAAAACGACACACCAAATTTCATTAAAATCAGTTTTATAGTTTTTCAAAATAATTTTTTTAAAAAAATTTTGGAAAAACATTTTCGAATTTTCAAAATGTTGCACAACCTCAAATAAAGCATTTACATACTTGAAAATTTTTTCTCATAGAAAAGACCGCTCAACCTTTCAAATGGTTTTTGAAAAATTGAAATGGGTTGATTAGGACGGCCACAGTAAATTTTTAAATTTAACACTTTTTTTATTTTTAAACAATTAAATTACACTTATCAATTTGCAATTTAGTTTTTTAAAAAACTATAATTTTAAATTACCCCGAAAGACGCTTCTTTAAAAAAAAAAGTTAAATTCCGTTTATTGATTCTCTAGATCCTCTAGAAAAGTGACTCAAAACACGAAAAGTGGTGGAGGGGGCTTTCGCTCCGAGACTAAATTCGGAGGTTCAAAATGCGAAGGTACGAAAAAAATTGCGTTATCTCGGCTTCTAATGGACCAATTTCGATATTTCGAGCCAAGGAATTCGAATATCGTAATGCCAACTGTCTAATTTGCACATATTTTGTTATAAACAAAGTTTATTGTTTATGCATTAAATATGCTGTATATTTGACCCTATGCTATTGCATTTTTTCAATGAAAAAATCTGTTGTTGAAAATTAACAAATTTTTTTTCAAAATATTTTTCAAAAATTTATTTTTCGGAAACTATCTAACCGATTTTAATGAAATTTGGTGTGTTGTTTTATTATACTCTAAAGATTTTTTAACCAAAATTACAATGCCCTCACAGCAATAAAAATATTTTTAAAAACTTAATAAAGAACTTGAAAAGGCAAAATACCTTTTCTTCATCAATTATTCTTATTTGGAACATCGGTAATAAATTTAAACATTTTTAACTTACAGTATATTCTGAAAAATTCAATTCTAAAACTTTTTTCCTCTTCAATATTCTTCCAAAATGCATAGGCCCCAAGATATAAGTAAAAACTCGGATAAAATAGGAATTTTTTAAATTTTTTAAACACTTGCAATTTTGAAAATGTTCCGGACCTCGCCCAGGTCTAGGGATCTACACTTTTATTATGTGAGTTGCACTGAAGGCAATCCAGAAAAAAATTTCATGCCCCCTCTCACATCCACCTCAAAACAGATCCGCCCTTGTCTATGCGTGAATAAGTTTTTGCCTTTTTTGTACTAATGTTGCTATGATACAATTTTAAAAATTGCGAATGAGATACTGGGATGAAAATTCAAAATATTCTCTAGCAATGTGGTTACTGTTAAAGTAACATTTTAAAAAACGTTTTTCAATCAGTAAGACGATACATTCTANTTTTATCCGAGTTTTTTTACTTACATCTTGGAACCTATGCATTTTGGAAGAATATTGAAGAGGAAAAAAGTTTTAGAATTGAATTTGCACAATATGCTGTAAGTTAAAAATATTTAAATTTATTACCGATGTTGCAAAATAGCAATAATTGATGGAAGAAAGGCAAAATAATCAAGTTTTTTGGATATATTTTTTAAAAATATTTTAATTGCTCCGAGGGCATTCTAATTTTGATAAAAAAAACTTTAGAGTGTAATAAAACGACACACCGAATTTCATTAAAATCAGTTTTATAGTTTTCGCAAAATAATTTAAACATTTTTAACTTAAAGTATATTGTGCAAAATTCAATTCTAAAACTTTTTTCCTTTTCAATATTCTTCCAAAATGCATAGGCTCCAAGATATAAGTAAAAACTCAGATAAAATAGGAATTTTTTAAATTTTTTAAACACTTGCAATTTTGAAAATGTTCCAGACCTCGCCCAGACCTAGGGATCTACACTTTTATTATGCGAGTTGTACTGACGGTAATCCAGAAAAAATTTGCTTGCCCCCACTCACATCCGCCCTGGTCTATGCGTGAATAAGTTTTTGCCTTTTTTACTGGGATGAAAATTCAAAATATTCTCTAGCAATGTGGTTACTGTTAAAGTAACATTTTAAAAAACGTTTTTCAATCAGTAAGACGATACATTCTACATATAATTATTGCCCTTAGTGTAAGTTTGTGGTCACGGGACTAGGAATACCTTCTTTTAGATATTATTTACTGTTTATAGTAGCGTAGCTTATAAAATCTATGTGATTTTTGAAATAAATATTTCATTTTGTTACAGTCATCGTTATTATTTTGCGGCATATTATCTCTTTATAAAAATTTTCATTGGTACACTAATGTACCATAGGCACAATTTTTGAGTTTCAGGTTAATTTCTGTTTTCTGTTAATGTAATGGAAATAGAGACAAGAGAATTTACACGTTTTGGTAACAAAACCTCACGTAAGACAAACGTATTGCGTAACGTCTAATAAAGCAACCTGATAGCATGATATCATGTTAAATTCAACTGAATAAACCAAAAGCTATGTCACAGTGATATCACATAATTTAAATATAACTGGAATTTAGCTAATTTTATGCTTGTTTTGATGTTCTAAAGCGTATCGGTTTACAAATAACGACCCCCTTTTATTTCCAGACAAAATTCAGTACGTCACTTGTTAAGTAGTAGTTTAATATGCCAAACATACATTTTTTTCGGTGTATGACTTTAAATTGGAAACAGCCGATTATGAAATTAAAAAAAAACAACATTTATATAATGCATACCTCGACGAGCCCAAGGAGAGGTTACATATAAAAGCGAAACGTGCGAACACATTTATTATATCACTGGCCATTAAAATCGAGTATTTTTAAAACGGCACACCCAAAAAGATCGGCGATATGTTTGGCTTCAGCGTCGTTTTGGCATTTGCATTCTTTTGTTCTGACTGAATTTTTAACGAACCTACGAAAATTCGTCACACCACCTTAAAATAAAACTGTACACCTTTGTTTATTATTATGT
>NW_019423535.1:0-3101 GCF_000390285.2 Anoplophora glabripennis | reverse complement strand
AACAAAAACCTTAATGAACGGTCAATGGGATGGATCCCAAAAAAATAACATCCTGCGTGGCCTTTAAATAAGTAAAAACTAACTAATGGGGCACATATGACGCAAACAGGTTTCAGGATTGAAAAAGTATTGTTCTCGTGGTTTTACTGGATCTGGAAAACATATGGCATATACCACAAAGTCAACTTATTTTCACTTTTTTTGTCTGTTTCTATTATCAATATTAAAACTGTTACATTCTGATATTAAAAGTGATATAAATTGTTACCAAANAATATCACGTAGTACTAATATTACTACGTTTCTTTTTTAAATATATGTCAATACGCGTAATATCATCCATCATCCAAACCGACTTCCTTAATTTCCTGACATTTTTAACAGCTGCGACTGTCGACAAACTTTTTAAAAACACAGGAAGCGTTACAAATGTATCTAAAAAGGCAAGACGACGAAGAATATTCAAAATTTTATTAAGAAAATATTACTCCACGGTCATCACTGACATTGCTTTTATCTTATGGGATATTTTTTCGCTCTGGTGACGTGACTACACTACACACACTACACTACACACACACACACACACACACTACACTACACACACTACACATACTACACTACACACACTACACTACACTACACTACACACACTACACATACTACACACTGCACTACACTACACGCGAATGACTCGAAAAATATTTTTTTGTGTGGTTGTGTTATGTTTGTACTGCATTCGAAGGGTACTTTTTGAGGAATAATGTGAATGACATTCTTTCTCAGGACGGTCAATGGGATGGATCCCAAAAAAATAACATCCTGTGTGGCCTTTAAATAAGTAAAAACCAACTAATGGGGCACATATGACTCAAACAGTTTTCAGGTTTGAAAAAGTATTGTTTTCGTGGTTTTACTGTATCTCGAAAGCATAACACCTATAGAATAAAGTCAACTTATTTTCACTTTTTTTGTCTGCTTCTGTTATCAAGATAAAAACTGTTACATCCTGTATATTAAAAGTGACATAAATTCTTACCAAAAATGTAATGTTTTTTGTTTCGAAGTCACCTACTATTTAAAAAATAAGCTGTTATTATTATTACGTGACGGTGTACCGATTTCTAGTTAGTTTTCGATTACGAATACTTTCTTAAAATTTAATTATACTTTCATTGAGGATTTCAAAATTCTGCATACATATGTCTATAATATATAAGAAAAAAACTAGTATCATTATGTATAACTAAAAATGTAAAAATTTCAGCATAATTTAATGTTATTTTAAATTAGTTCAGGTGTAATGTTACTTAAGTTTTTCTAATCCATTATAAATCTAATACGCGATACCGTTTTTATATTAATTGATATCCCGTGATGCTTTGTATGGTATATTATAGAAATATAATGTTTTTCTCTATAATTCCCTATAAATTTCAGAAAATTCGTTTGACTCTCGGTGTGACTTAATTAGCTAATTACTGTTCTCGTTTTTATATTGGTCTTTCTAACAAATTTAACTTTAAAACAGTTTTTCAGACAGCTATACTTTAGGATTTATTTTTTGAAATACGCACTCAATTAATGATGTACTAATGGGTTCGGCCAAAATTTTGGAGATGGAAAAATAAACCGTTAATATATTTTTATTAAACGGTGAAAGATGTGTTTCTAATTACTCTGTGAAATTGTATCCTTATTAGCTACGAATACTAATAGAAGAAATTAATACAAAAATAAACATCATGTGATTATTTTAAGCTATGGCAGCAGATAAATACATATTCAAATTGTCATTACAAAACTGTCAAAAATAATTTTACAACGTACTGGTATTGCCTTAATATGGAAGATTAAAACAGACCTATTGTATGTTTTCTATTTGTCTGCTTTCTTCAGTGTGAAATTTTTCACTGATCTTTTTGACGCAAGGCTTTTCTCATTCATTTTGAGCACATGGTGCAAAATACTCAATATGTAAAAAAGTGAAAATTACGTCGCAAACAAATAATTTCAGGCAATATAGTATGCCATGTGACTCAAAATTACATTTTAAACACTTCTGTACTGTTTCAGTCAATTTTTTTTTTGTTGCTAATGTGCATTTATGAAAGTTTTCTGTGATGTATTTTCTGTTGATTTAACTTTACACAAAACCGCTTATGTTATGTGTTTTTAAAGAAAAAACTCTTAATTTAGTGAATCTATTGATACTTTATCTCACCTATGTTAGAAAAAGTTGTTTAGAGACAAATATATATACAAAAGTAGCAAAAAAGTTTTCGTCTTTTGATCATTTGGATTAAAATTCAAATTTTGGTGTAAGCTAAGGTGATTTGGCTATTTTACTTATTCTTATTTTTTTTTACTTGGCTCCTCTTCTTAGATCGCGCATTCTGTAACAGTTTCTCAACACTTATCTTCAACACTTTCTGTTTCTCGTGTCGAGATCAAAGATATCAGAATATCTTTCAGTTCTATTTTTAAAACTTTTACTATTTTAAGAGATAAGTTAAAATAAAAAGTAAATTCCCTTTTGAAGACCTTTCTATCAAAATATTCTTTCAAAATAAATATAATTATTGTTGTAATAAACGTTTCATTACAGCTGTCGTTAAGCAACACCACGCAATGCATTGTTATCACTAAAATCGATACTTATACCTAATGTTAGCACGCACATTAGTGCCACCTATGTATTTCTGTAAATTACTGTTTTATATCAGATTTCAAATTCGATTAAAATGTTTACGAGATGAAATAAATAGGTATGATTTTCTGCGAGTACAATATTTTCATATCTTCTTCCTTCGTGACTAGGTACATCAACTCAAAGTTAACACGGAGAGGGTATTTTATTACTAATGATGAAGTTGCATACAAGAATTACATACGATTAATTTATTTGGAACAAGAAGTAACCGAAAAACTAGTATTTTGCAGATTTCAGAGAAAAATTTATGAAGTTGCATCAAAATAAATCAGTTTAGGCTATCTTACCTACAAATAAAAGTCAAAGTCAAGATGGGCTGCACTTGATTTTCTGACTTCACCTAATTACCTATACTCGTTCAAAATTTGATGTAAATATTAATTTTAAT
>NW_019423534.1:0-3097 GCF_000390285.2 Anoplophora glabripennis | reverse complement strand
TAGAACATCAATTGTATTAGAACTCCAACAAGTTTTCGTTATTTTTTTTGTAATTTTTTAATTCATTTATACATTTTCGAACAGCACACTTGTCTGGCATTTGTATGTGTTTATATACGCATTTCTAATTGAAATGCAAAATGCCAGATAAAAATAAGTTATTTAAATTTTTATAAATTATTTCACGCCTTTTTTATTTATTTATAAATTTTCGAACCGGCCAATTTGTCAGGCATTGAAAAATGAATAACATTCTATAATACCGCAAACACAATAGCCCTCTTTTTTGTACATTAAGATCACTGAAAAATGTTAAAAATTTTCATATAATTTTCAGCAGAGATACTCGACTTCGAACATTGGAAACCGTCTGGCAATTTATTTTTACCATTTTCATAACAAAAATTTTCATTGTTTCGATTGCCAGACAAGAAGTAAACGATGAATTTTTTTTTTCTTCTTGCAAGTTCACCCCTTGAAAATTGTTAGGTACTTATTAATGTCTATTTTTGCATCAACTGCCAGACACTTTAAAATGAGTGAAAAACTAATTATTTTATGCAAAAGGAAATAAATTTTCCAAATTTTCGAACACCGAGCCCTTAAAACCACCCTTATTTTCATTAACTAACTTACCTTTTTCAGACCTCAAAATGCAGCCACACCCATGTGTGCTCGCTCACGGTCTAATTCTATAGAGCAGGGGTCGGCAAGTAATTTTAGGTGGGGTCCGAATACTTTTGAAAATTTTTAACGAGGTCCAGAAAAATATTCATATTTCTTATTTTTTTATTTTAATTTGGACTCAAATTTAATGTGCTTACTAATTTATTAAGAACTCAAAACACTCACATAATTGTAAAATACTAGAAAAAATTGTAAGATTGGCACTTAAACATAAAAAACATTTTTAAAATAATTTATTTGAGTAATTTATACTTTCAAAGAATTTTTGGCGGTCCAGTATTTTACCTTCCGCGGTCCGGACCTGGACCGCGGTCCGCCAGTTGCCGACCCTTGCTATAGAGATCTATATTCGTCTACAATATCTACATAATGCTTTTTTACACTTTCACCATTTTTCAACGCACGAAAAATACTGCTGACAGATTTTTGTCAAGGAACTGCATATCTCCACAGCATTACTTTTCACGCTCAAATTCGCTAATAAACATTGTTTATCATACAATATCTTGATTTGTTAAATTTGCTCGTTTACGACTACACTGATGATTAACAGATTGACCTATGTGTCTGTGTTTATCTACCTTGCACGCATATGACACGAAATGAAATACTTAAACTGGTAAATGACTCATCAAGAAATGAATCAATGTAAACATATTATCGATACACTTTGCGAAAAGCACGGTACATAAGAATTTTAATGCAAAGAATATACAAAATTTAGATTATTACTTAAATTATTGTGCTTTGATATTTGTAAATCGTACTGCCATGCTGAAATACCAGTATATGTAATCTGGCTAGCGTCTATAGCTACCGTAGTACCGTACCCACATGTGTGAATTCTTTTATTTTTTTCTGTTTTTTTGTAATCCTGAAAGCTTGTCACAATGTTGTTTTAAGACCCCATACAGTAAACTAATTTTTGAAGCGTCACAATTAAATAGCTAGGGCATCCTGGAATATGTAATTTTCGTGCACGTGTAAAATCAATAAAATCTATATCATCGGCCCCTGTCAAAAGCTGCAGCTCAATTATCGTAAAAAGTTAATGGTCACGGTAATCGCATGAGTAACTCCAGGAAATGGACAGTGTTTCAGCGACACACTTAGTTGAAAATATCTCTGGTAGTAGTATTCGTCAGGTGGGTTGGGAGGGTCACCTCGACTCCGGGCAACACCCCAAAACACCCCGGATCCAGATGTGTGATCCGGAGGTGGACTGCAGCTGGGCATTACGACACAAGATACGCGTTACTGAACTAGCACGAAGTTAGAAGAATGCCACCGAAGGTGTAATTTGTACCAGCAATTCAGTATGCCCTCTAATTATAGTTGTTCAGGACACTTTGGCTGTAACAAGCGAATGAAAAGATTTGCAGATTCTAAAGACACTGTGATATTGATTCAATTGGAATTTATGGCTGATTGTTTCATTCATCCTTCAAGATACCCATATTTTAAAATTTTATTTTATATACTCGTACATAGTCAGCTTAGATCACGTTAAACAAGCATTCGATTTAAAGTAACTTGCGATGTTTTTTACTTGATTTAAAGTTATGAACTGATTTAAACTGCTTTTTTTTAGATCTTTAACTATTTGGATCAATTGAAATGTAATTGAAGCCTGGCCCCGTTTTTAGTTGGCTTTTTGGTTAACTTTAAAGTAAAACTGTAAATCTTAAAGCACATAACCGTATGCACTCCTCCTGAAATTTCTTCTTATGCTTTGACCATGATGTGTCTCGTAATTTATACTCGAATAGCAATTCGGCGAGTCCGGTATTGGTAAACTAGTCCGCCTGATGTAGAATTGACGGCGGCGCGCTGGTTATCAAAGCAAACCTGTATTGGTCCACTAGGTCGTAAATAATTTTTTTTNAACCTGTAAATCTTAAAGCACAGGACCGTATGCACTTCTCCTGAAATTTCTTCTTATGCTTTGACCATGATGTGTCTCGTAATTTATACTCGAATAGCAATTCGGTGAGTCCGATACTAGTCTACCTGGTGTAGAATATACGGCGGCGCGCTGGTCATCAAAGCAAACCTGTATTGGTACACTAGGTCGTAAATAATTTTTTTGTATGGTACACGGATTCACTTTGCCGCTTTGCCAGTGCCGTGCAGAGCATTGCTTGGCGGGGTATGTTGTTGGTATAATACGTATTATTATTTATTAGTTGATATTATTATTTATTCATATCCTAACCAGTAAAGGGTAAGTTATTAAAATAAATGTTATATGTAATTATCTAGTAATTTAGCCTGACTCTCTGGAGACTCTATGAAGCGGAGGATAACGAAATAATTCGGGAAAATCCCCAAATAGTGGAACCGGTTTTTGTCGAAAGTATCGAAACAAACTCAAGAGTTTAAAAACAAAGATTTACACGTAAAAAGTCAA
>NW_019423533.1:0-3104 GCF_000390285.2 Anoplophora glabripennis | reverse complement strand
AAAAGCCAATTCATTTAAAAACTGCAGATTTTTCGCAATAACATTATGGAACTTGGGCTTCAGCGAAACGGTCTGAATTGTTGGCATGGTATAGCTATAACCACCTAACAAAAGCCCCAATGGACACGACCCCCCATACCGTGTGTTTTTGCTCCAAAGACATTAAAACAAGATCAAGATTCCCAATTGACACGACTCCCCTAATGGCATATTTTCGCCGCTAGGGGGCGACACATATTCTTGGAGGTATTAGAAGTAACATAGGATACTTTTTACTTAAAAAAAATATTTTTTTAAGAAAGATTTTCTATATTTATTGTTTCAGGTTAGGTGTCATTTTTGTGGTTAATTCGTGATTTTAATTCTTACTCTGTTCTT
Organism: Anoplophora glabripennis; assembly: GCF_000390285.2. Taxonomy (NCBI): domain Eukaryota; kingdom Metazoa; phylum Arthropoda; class Insecta; order Coleoptera; family Cerambycidae; genus Anoplophora; species Anoplophora glabripennis. The sequence goes on along the minus strand of NW_019423533.1, from coordinate 2,726 downwards.
CTTTAAAAATGCCTCGGAAGCGGAAATCTGGTCTATCCAAAAATTGGTCGCGGGCCCGTGAAGCCAAAGTTGCACGAAATCAATTAATGGCTTCAATGCGAGAGAAGCCGCGGGTAAAGCTAGTAGCAGTTATAAAATAATATATAAATAGCGTGAAAATATATATACAGGGTGCATATTCAAATGCTGAAATGGCCAATATGGTTTACATTTATGGCCCTGCAGATGGAAATGGTACTGATGCTAGGCGAATTTATATGGAAAGATTTCCAAATCATCCAACTCCAAAGGTTCGTATTGAATCTCAGGAGCACTTACGTCATCAAATTATAGCTGGTTGTGATGTGATAAGAGCTACTCCTGGAATTTTTGTACGTGTTCGAGCAGCAATTTCAAGAAGATCTGACCCTTCAGCCAAAATAAATGCTATTTTGGCTGAAGGTGGTCATTTCCAACATTTGTTATAATAAATCATAATAAAGTAATTAATTACTTTGTTATTATTTTAAGTAATTTTNAAGTTTGTTTGTTACGCTTTCACGCGAAAACTACTTAACCGATCATCATGAAACTTTGTACACATATTCTTGGAGGTATTAGAAGTAACTTAGGATACTTTTTATTAAAAAAAATATTTTTTACGAAAGATTTTCTATCACTCTGCGAGCGAAGCCGCGGGTAAAGGCTAGTTTTTCTATATAACATCCTATTCAATAACTAAACTAAACCGTTACAATTGACACATTGGTAAAAAAAATTAACAGCTCATATTCAAATTGGATATTATAACTTTTGATGCAAAATAGGTTTCAAGATATAAAGATTAAACAAAAGTACTACCAATAAATAGTCTTGTCAGCAAAGTTATTAAATAAATATTGATGTTTCTGAAAATGAAAAGATGTAATTTATAACCCTCAATTTGAGATGAAATGTTAAATTCCTTTTAGAAATACTACAATTACATATCTTTATATCTCTTTAAGTAATAAAGATAAAGTGAATGAGCAATAGGATATGTTAATAATTTAAAAATAGCTATTGTACCTACTGTTATATTTTAGTTACTAATGCAATTCATGGATTTTTGTGGTTTATATGGATTTTTGCCATTTATGGTATTTATACTATCACTACTATAAATAGACTTATGTATTAAAGTGTCTGATGTTTTAAAGTACCTGCTTACCTTACAATTAACTTGAAACATGATTACCATTAGATACATAGGTATTAATTTAAAATATTTTGAGTGAGATACAAACTCCTAATATTTTAGAAAGAGTGTAAGTAGTAGCCATTTTTTTAATTAATGGATTTTGTTTGAACAATAAAAACAATTAGTTAATTGAGGAGTTCAACGTATTCTTGCCTATCAAAAATAAAAACTGTTTCTTTCTAGTATGACGACACCCCAATTAGATAAAAAAAATTCTGAATAATTGCTACAAATAAATAATGCCACAAATAAATAATTTCAGAAGATATGATTGATATAGAGTTATTGAGAAATATCACATATTCAGCAATAGAATATACGGCGCTATTCAAAAAGTTTGCACTATATGGGAAATAGCATTGTATACAAATTTAATAAATTCCTTCGATTGTCAGTTGTCTCTTGTTGTCAGACAAACCCGCAAATCGGCCAAGAGTATCCTTATTTCCAATTTTAGGGGAAAATGTTTTAAAGAAAAGCTATTTCCCTCTAAAAGATTAGCCCGAATATAAAGTTTCAGTTCATTATGCCAAAAAGCGATTCCTGACAATTTTGCAACTTTACCTCGTACCATAATTCGAGTGAAAACATTTATCACAGTCACGCTTTCTTAGTAGGTACGCTTCTACAAGAAAAACATTATAAAAAAGATAAAAGAAATAGTGTAGAAAATAAGAAATTTATGTTCAAGAATAATTTAAATGTTAATGTTAATTTAATGTTATTCAAGAAGTATCGCCTACAATGGTTCACCTAGAAGTACGGTTTTCCGTAGTGAAAAAGTTGATTGTTAATGATATCAGTTTTCTTCTTGTATTTCTTTTTTGTTTTTTTTGCTTTGTAAAATAAAAATTGTTTCCACCTTATAGCTGCCAGGATAAATATGTTTTGATCGAGTGAACTGTAACTGTTAATTTAAGAAGAGGTTTACCATTTTACTTAGTTTTTATATTATTCTTGAACCTAAAATAAAGTTTGCACCAAATTTGTTCGTATTTTCTACATCATTTTTTATAACAGCTTTATTAGTTCCTGATTCAACTTCTTTTCAGGAAGTATAATGGTTTTCTTGTAGAAGCGTAGCGTACTAAAAAACGTGACTTTAGTAATGGATGTTTTCGCTCGAATTATGGTACGGAAAGTTCCAAAAATGTCAGGAATGGCTTTTTCAACTGAAATTTTATATTCGGGCTAATCTTTTAGAGGGAAATAGCTTTTCTTTATAACATTTTCTCTTAGGGTTGAAAATGAAGGTACTCTACTCTAGGGCCGATTTTCAGTATTCGTCTGCCCCTCGTATATAACACACGTTTTCTGGGGTTAGTTGGGCGCTATTTTGATTTGACGACATGCAGAGACAATTGAAATTTATACATAAAGATTTTTCCCCTCTATTGAAAAATTTTTGGATAGCGCTGTATATTTTTTAAATAATAATTGTATCTTATATATAAAATTCTCGTGTCACAATGTTCGTTCCCGTACTCCTCCGAAACGGCTTGACCGA
>NW_019423532.1:2463-3462 GCF_000390285.2 Anoplophora glabripennis | reverse complement strand
TTCAATTTAAGAATATTTTCTCATATAAACATTTCAGATACAGGGTGTCCAAATTTAAAAAAATGATTTATATCTCTAAGCATCTAAAATACTCTATCTACATGAGAAAAAAGTCTCAGTTCAAACCGCTGGTTTAGGTATAAGGTTATGCTCGTTATAATGAATGTCCCAAAATTCACGAGATTTTAATTTCACGCCATTTGAGTGGTAAAGTGTTGCCAACGACAAAAAAATACAGCTTGAGTGCTGTTATTAAAAATGAAGCGCTACACGAAAGAACAATACGTTTTCATTGTTGGGCAATATTTTAAACTGGATCAATTAGTCATCTTAAAAGCTCACAACAGACAACACAAAAGAGAGTGTTGCTGAGAGTCCAGGAACATCAATTCGTCACCATGGTCAAGAACTGGATATTTCCAGAAGCTCTCTAAAGCATATTCTAAAAAAAGAAAATTGCACCTTCTTGATTACAAAGTTCAATTGAATCTTGCTGACCACGCAGAGCGAAGAATTCGTTGAATGAATGGATTATGGAACAACAACAAGTGAATGCTGATTTTTCGAACAAAATCATCAACGATAAAGCTTTTTTTCACCTTGATTCAATCGACAAAATTGTCGCATTGAGGATTCAGAAAATCCATGAGTAATTTTTGAGAAACAAATGCATCCACAACGTCTCACTGTTTGGTGTGGGTTTTGTATTGATTTTTTTTTTACTGAAAAAGCGAATTATAGTCTGTTTGGAAATGAAAGAGAGTAATAAAACCCCAAGATAAGAACCGACCATGGGCGTGATAATATTTCGTTTCAGGTAATTATCGGGTAACGCTAATGCTAACAAAAATGACAGGGATTGGAAAATCGACTATCTACAGACTTTTAAAGGAAACAAAAAATGAACAAGATACTGTAAATCCTCCAAAATCATCTACAGGGAGGTCAAAAGTCGTTATAGATGATTTCTTCAAAAATGTCATTCGCAGAAAAGTACAC
>NW_019423532.1:0-1357 GCF_000390285.2 Anoplophora glabripennis | reverse complement strand
GCTGTTTTTATATTGTTTACTTATAAGAGAAATGGACCGAGAAACTGAAGCGGCATAGACAAAGACGGATTGTCGGGTATTAAATTTTAGCTACCTGCTACAATTTAGTACAGTCCGATCGCACAAAGTTTTTTTAAAAGTACACCTCATCCTATACCGATAATACATAATATAAAAATATTGAATATAAGCAGCAGTACTACATTTATTTACGATTTGCATACATAATAAGCTTTTATTACTCTCTTTCATTTCTAAACAGACTATAACAGTTTTATTGTGATCATATCTAATTTTTACGTTAATTACTTAGAGTCAAGATCATTTTAAAGATTTTTTAAAGTACTTTAAAAAATGTTCTCTGCATTTTTCTTGAAAAATAGAACTTTCTTACTTATTTTACATTAAATGCTTCTTATTTAGTTTCTGGCGGACATGAAATTATCTTCAACCAGCCGTATCTCAGCATCTATTGTACCTACGAAATGACAAAATACTCAATCTTTTTATGTTTCGATAAGCTTAATTTTCTTCGTGATATTTTTTTTTCATAGAATGTCTATTTTTCGAGTTATTCGAGAAAAACTATTGAAAAACGTCTTTTTTTAATAAAAAATATTGACTTATCGAAAAATCTTCATAAGATACTTTTCTGCTTAAAATTGATTGCTTTATCGATTCCTGGGGTTATTTTCAATATTTTATTTTTCAGCCACTAGAACGAGTGACTTCCACCCCCTGGGCAAAAGCGCTCATCAGCACTATATAATTTTTGATTCTTGAGCTATTTTCTACTTACAGTCCAAGTTTCACGTCAATCGGTTCTATCCGAAAGAATCCGAAGAGGAAACCCTTGGTTCCCTGGACTAATAACAGTTAATGGTGCTCGCTATCGCGACATAATGATCTAATTTTTTGTGCCTAAATTGCAAGATATAGATGTGGTTTCAACAAAACGGTGCCACATACCATACAGCTAGAGAAATAAATCAATTACTGCATGAGGCATTTCCTGCTCGCCCAGATCATGTGTTGGATTTTTTTTGTCTAAGTAAGGTTTATGCCAATAAGCCCTTGAAGAAGGAAATTGAGCGCTGTATCAATGAAATTCATCAGCAATTTATGCAAAACGGTTATCGAGAACTTGTAGAAACGAGTACGTATGTGCCAGCAAAGCTGTAGAGGCCATTTAACCAATATATTATTCCATCCCATACTGTATACTTTATAAATCGATAAAAAATTTACAATTTTTAATGAAAAATCTGTTTTTTCATCAAAATTACTTCTTGCGTATATTTTGGGGCACTTTCTATTTTCCCCAAAAGTTATGGTACTCCATTGGAAGTAACATTTT
>NW_019423531.1:0-3102 GCF_000390285.2 Anoplophora glabripennis | reverse complement strand
TTTAAATATAAGGATGTTATCTTTTTTTTATTCATTCGTGACATAAAATCCATCATTATAGCTTGACAAACATTTTAATGATATGTGTAGAAGTCGGTACTATCGTAAGGAAAATATTGAAATTTATGAATGTCATCAATTCTGTTTTAAAAAATGGATCGATCCTAGTTCCCAACTAACATTATTCCATGTCAGTATTATATGCATAGTTAATAAAACCAAATATCATTGTTGCCAGCATATATATTTCCCTATTGAGTGAGTTTTGAATCAATATACATATTCCTCTTTTCAATGCTGTGTAATCTGTGTATTTGTAATCCGGATAGAAATTTCATTTGAAATTACATCGGGGCAGTTCGCTAACAACGGATTTATTATATTTTATGAAACAATTTGCTGGGAATACACCGAAGAGAAAGATAAATATAGTTTGAAATTCATTAATATATTGTATATTCAAGGGAATGAAAATATTGAGAGTATGAGTAGTACTTCTACAGGGTTTCAAATTGGAGTTCTCTTTTGAGCACGGCATGGAACTAAAAAAAGTACATGGAAAAGTACTCATAAAAATATAGTCATCGCGTTGTAGTATAAAGGAGACAGGAACAAATTATGAGGAAATTCGATATTTACACTAATTATTTTTACAGTTGTGAATTTATTACCAACAAATTGTCAAACAAATTGCGCGACATAATTGGTATCTGTCAATAATTGTGCAACAAGTAGTATCTTAATTTTCATAACAAATAAAAAACTAATATTTTAAGTTAGATAAGTCTGAGCCCATCTAAAGATGTTTGAGGTTAACACCACTGTTTCTATTCACACATGCTACCGCTCGGGGTATCTACGACTCAGGGTATATTGTTAAAAGCGAGCCTTTCCCCAAATAACTTCAGCAATGATTTAAATGCATTTGCTTAATGCTTCTAAACAAAAAGTTAAGAGTCCGTGCGTAGAACCTTGAGGCATGCCAGATATTTGATGAAACTTGTGGGACTTACCATGATATTGAACAAACTGATACCTATTTTGCAAATATTATTGAAAAAGTTGCAATAGTGAGCCAGACACACCAAACCTATCCAGTTTCTACAACAAAATGTCGTTGTCGAGTCTGTCAAAAGCCTTAGTGANACTCGGGGTATATTGTTAAAAGCGAGCGCCTTCTCCGAATAACTTCAGCAATGATTTATATGCATTCGCTTAATGCTTCTAAACAAAAAGTTAAGAGTCCGTGCGTAGAACCTTGAGGCATGCCAGATGTTTGATGAAACTTGTGAGACTTACCATGATATTAAACAAACTGATACCTACTTTGCAAATATTATTGAAAAAGTTGCAATAGTGAGCCAGACACACCAAACCTATCCAGTTTCTACAACAAGATGTCGTTGTCGAGTCTGTCAAAAGCCTTACTGAGGTCGGTATAGATAACATCGACTTGTTTCATCTTGTTTCTCATTTCTTTTTCATTTTTTTTTTCATTTTTTTTATAATCATGAACGTTTTTTGATGAAGAAAATATGGATTATTGCTAAAAAACATTTTTAACTTAAATAAATGAATAAAAAGTGAAAAATTACTTATTACACTGATTTTCAGTAAAACGACAAATTTAAACGCCAGGGAAAAAACGCAGTGTTTTGAAATTATCAGGGTTTCTTTAGGACACTTTAAGGTTGAAAAGTTAGAGTCGATATCATTAGTTTATTCATCATTATGCCAAGTTACTCAAATATGCCTAATTATGCAATTTTTTACCTTTTTTTCTAACATATTCACTTTGAAAAAATGTTATTTATCAAAAACCCATAATTACGACTTAGAGAATACTACAACTAAAAGAGCTTTATTATATTAAAAAAAATTACCAAAAAAATTTTTTTTAAGTCCATAGGCCTTTTTAACAAAGCAAAAATAAAAAAAAAAATTTTCGTTGATTTTCTTACGATTACTCAAAAACTACTTACTCTAAACAATTTTAAACTACAGATCTGAAAACTAGACACTTGAAGCTTCAATTTCCTTTTTTTATCTCTCTACGTCCAAAATTTTCCTCCAAGTTACAGCTCTTTGAAAATCACCCTAAATTTTAGAATTTTTTTAATATCTCTTAATTCTGCTCTATTGTACATAAAATTAAATAATCTATCTATATTAATAAAAATTAAATGCTGTTCGTTGGTAAGCTCATCACGTGAGAACAACTAAACTAATTTGGTTATTTTTTCAAGTTCGTCGTAGTCTGAATAAGTTTTTAGGGAAAGAAAAATTTGAAAAAATTTATCGGAAAATTGGAAAATTCAGGAAAAACTGAAAATGTTTGTTTCTGTGAGATTTTTGTATGAACTCCAGACCATAATTCACGATTCGAACGATGGATATGCGTAATTCTTTTTTTATTTTGTTCGTTATTGTCCAGGAAAAGTTTTCATGAAAAAAAGTTCGGGACAATTACAAACGAAAGTCGCAAAATTCACTTTGTTTACACATTTCCAATAGCTTTTCACAAATTCACAAAACGATCACAAGCAAATTTATTGAAAGAACCCCGCAGGTTCCTTATGGAAAACGGCTTTCAGCCGATAGTTTTGCAACTTTGGATTTGAATAATTCTCAGAGCGTAGATACAAAGTTATCATAGGCACTAAGCTGAGAAAATTATATTTTCCGAGATATAGTCAATGAAAGCTAGGAGTTATAGCACCGCGAGGTATAAATTAAAGAAAACTTTTAGCTTGTAAGGTCAAATGAAACGAAGCCGTGCAATCTGTCCCAAACACGTGTTTCTTACGTTGTTATCGGGGTCACTCAATCCGAATCTGCCATCCATTCGGCTGTGCGGATGAGTTTCAAGGTCACATCAAGATCAAAAAAAAGGTCATTGTAAGATCATTGTAAATGTAATCTGTCCCAAATATATGCAATCATATTATAATAATATTATAGTCTGTTTAGGATTGAAAGAGAGTAATAAAAGCTTATTATGTATGCAAATCGTAAATAAATGTAGTACTGGTGCTTATATTCAATATTTTTATATCGTGTATTATCCGTATAGATGAGGTGTACTTTTAAAAAAACTTTGTG
>NW_019423530.1:0-3103 GCF_000390285.2 Anoplophora glabripennis | reverse complement strand
GAAAAATGAGTTATTTATTGCAACATCCAGTATTTAGCATATAATACCGAGCACCTGATAAATTATTACTACCATTAGGAGTATCAGAATATTACAATATTATTAGAGGTATTATTTCAGAATAGCCATGAAAATATTAAACAAACATCAATGTGCTGCTGTCATTAGTTCTTATTTGTCTACGTTTAGTTTACCATTGACTGCTTTCCTTTGTTACAAATTGATTAGTTAGTAGTATTATTTTCTAATAATGTCATACTCCGTCACTCAAGCGTACGACATGCTTGCAGTGTTCTTTGAATGTTTTGAAAATGCTGTTATTGCTGCACGAGAGTATGCTTTTAGGTATCCGGAAAGAACGCATTTCTCACGAATGATTTTTACCCGTCTGGCAAGACGTTTGAGACAAACGGAACAAGTTCTCTCGGTACCAGCTGCAAATAGATACCGAAGAACCTGCACTGAGGAAAATGTGATAAACGTACTGGGATACATTGAAGCTGATCCTCGGTCAGGTATAAGAGATATACCAAGATACATAGGGTATCAAGGTCAGTTATCCAACGGATTTTAACCTTTCAGTGGTCGCGCAAAGCCAAGAAATTTGTAACTTAGGGACAGAAGAAATCCAAAATTTGCCGCCTCCAGGTACACTGGAACGATGTAGTTACTGTGGTTGGAGAAAAAATAGAAAAACAAAATATTCTTGCAAAGACTGCTGCAAATTTATGTGTTTGGAGCATATAATAATCAGTGTATGTTCCGAGTGTCACGAAAATGCTCACTAATATTTTTATTGTATTTTTGAGATTGAAACCAATGACTTTTCTATATAAAAATTGTTTTGAGAAGACAAATCTCCTGTCATTAAGCTTTTATCAGTATTTTAATTTTTGTTATTCACATATTTTTTTGTCTATGTTGAAAAATGATAGTCTTATTGAATAAATATTTCAAAAATACCTCGGTTTGNCATAACCTCTGTTTGAATTTCCAAACATCACATATCTAAATCAAAGGACGGTAGGCGCAAAAACGCGGCGTTAGTTAGCGCGCGTGTGCCCGCTGTCCTTCCACATAGTAGTTGTAGTCAGTCGTCTTCCGTACGAGTACGGCAAGACTCTCTGTTCTCGCTAATAATACAGTAATTGTTATTGATGTTAAATCAATCAGGTGTTTATATGATTACGACAAATACAAGTTGTGCGACATTCATTGTGGCGTGTTATTTCTTACATATAGTCGTTGCCATCTTTGAACATCGAGAATAGGCCAGTGAATAACAGTCCACCCATATCATCTTTCCTACAACCTCAAATATGAAAATTTTTTGTGCAGAAACTTTTTATTTATCTTTTTAATCCGTTAAACGCTGTTGTTGCGAAAAGGCAATATTTTATTTATAATTTTTTTCATAAAAATCGGAGAAGCATATTTTTGATGAATTTTATTATTTAATATTTGCTTACATTTATTTATAGCAGACTATGTTTTTCATAAAAAATAAGTGAAGTTTTTTGTTGATTTTGCACTTTCAAAGTTTGCATAGTTTTGGGGTTTTGTCAGTCTAACACAGCAAAGCTGCTATTTTATTTCATAATATACATCCTTGTAGTATTGACCTATTTTAAAGGAATTATTACTATTACTTGTTACTATAAATTAAAAAAATATATGACACATATGTTATCAAAAAAGTTACAACCGCTAAAACTTAAAGTTGCGTTTTCGCATCAATAGAATAAACATTTGACCGAAAGTAGTAGGGTGTAACAACACGCGCTGTCGGCCGACGTGCACAGGCTTGTTCATGCCAGTTGCAATTTAGAGCATCTTTTGATAGTAACCCATAATAACTTAGTGTACAATCAGTACATTTAAAAATCGGAAAGTGTAATAAACCATGTGGAGTGAAAATTACGAGAGTCATCCTGATTTAACTCTTCAAGAATTGGAAGCCGAGTTAGAGGATTTAAATCTCGAAAATGAGATTGATGCCGTAATTATACCTCCCCCCGTTGATGAAGTTACGGACCAGGAAGATATAGACGAAAATATTTTGCTAGGTAAGTTTTCACTTTATAGGGACGAACAATAAATATAATACAAAAATATAATATTTAGAGGATATTGTACCTCATGATGTTGCTGGTACATTCGAGTTATTAGTTCCTGAAATGGAAAACGACATTTGTGTTGAGGCACCTAAAGGCAAACGTGCGCCTAAACAAAATACTGTCTATGCCCCAAACTGGAGAAAAAAAACACCCAAAATACGACAGTTTACCAATATCAAATGAGGAAGACGCCAAAACAATCTAGCGGAATTATTAGCTGATAAATCGCCTTTGGATATTTTTTTCATCTTTTTAGATGAGGAAAAATATGTTAAAGACAATAATATACATGATTTCTCTATAACATTATCAGATTTGAAGAGATTTATAAGAATTTTAATTCTTTCTCGATACCACACTCTACCACAGTTAGAAATGTACTGGGGCGCGTTCAGATGGAACGTCCGGCAATTAAAAAACGCCCGATAAAATTTATCTCGGTTGTTCGTCCGATGTGACATGAATCTGAACGAGGTGATAAATACATGTCAGTTTAGTTCATAAACATAACATTTCCTTAATTTACTTCTATATAATCTGTTGATTAGTGTCGATCAGATATAGTTCTATAGTTATTTTGAAATGGGTCATAGAAGTGCCACAGCAAGTGCTGCTGTATCTCTGTTGTACAAAATGATTATTGATGATGATGAAGAATCGGAGAGTGACAACGAATTAGACCAGATTTCTTTTTTAATGAGTATGTCAGCAAGAACTAATTTAAACAAAACAAACAAATTTGTGGAGCAAACTGTACCTAATTTTACTGATAAAGAATTCCAAGAAAACTTTAGGCTCACTAGGGAGAGTTTTGAGTTTCTGTATAATAATACAAAAGACTATTTAAAAAGTCAATGCGAAGTGAGTGGAAAACCAACTATTGACCCAAGGAAACAGTTATTGGCGGCAATATGGATATTAGGTACTCCAGGCAGCTACAGGTAAGTTGAATTGGAACTGAAAGAATGTTTTCTTATTACTTTTAT